>NW_028278194.1:0-300000 GCF_059751315.1 Micrasema longulum
TATCTGGGTAGTATGTTTACTAGAGATGGAAATATGGACAAGGATATTGAAAGGAGGGTTAGTGCCGGTAACAGAGTTAATGGTGCCTTAAAGTCTGTCGTAGCAAATAAGTGTCTATCGCAAGAGGCTAAATTAGCAGTTCATAATGGAGTTCTGGTACCAACCCTAATGTATGGAAGCGAGGCATGGAGTTGGAAAAAAAGGGACGAAAGTAGACTGAATGCTGTTGAAATGCGATCCCTCAGGCGAATGTGCGGAAAAACAATGTATGATAGGTGCCCTAATGTCGAAATTAGAGCAGAATGCAAGGCTGAGTTAAGCATTATCGACAAAATTAAGAAAGGTCTTTTGCGATGGTTCGGTCATGTGGAGCGAATGAATGATGAAAGAACGGCTAAAAAGATTTATGATGCGAATGTGTCTGGTTGTAGAAGTCGAGGAAGGCCGAGAAAGACATGGCATGATCAAGTACAACAAATTCTTGAAAGTGGTCATGTGAAAAGTCGGAATAATCGACGTGCGTGCATGAGAAGATGTATGAATGTGAAGGAAGCAAAGGAAGTGTGCCAGGACAGAGTGGTGTGGCGTTCTATCCTCTCTGCCTACCCCTCTGGGGAAATGGCGTGATGGTTAGTTAGTTAGTTAGTTATAATTGAAATTCTCGTGAAAATACTAAAAATAAAAGTCACGGTTACAAAAAAATCAATTAACTTTGAGCTGGAAATAATGCATGTTTTTTATTTTAAATATGAACAATTTTTTTATCAAAACATTTCAAAACCAAAATCGTTAAATTTTTAGACAATTTTCAACAAGTGGTAAAACTACTAAAAAATGAAAACAGTTCTTGGAGAGTACGAATCGAACCTTAAATTTTCTGATCTAGTGTTCTCAACGCGAATCAACATTTACGATTTTACGTTGTCTTGTTAAAATCATCATTGCAGAAACCCGTATGCTGTGTAAAATGTCGTATCTTAATACCCACAACCTCCAAACTATATCAAACCAAATCATCAAATGAGTTAAGAGTTTCAAGTAGGTATCAATGAGTAAATGGCCGCTTTCTAAAAGAGCTGGGAGTACGGCTAGAAATAGTAGGTGTCGCATTCAACATTATAAAAGCTGTCATGTGCAGCATATATAACGCCTGCATAACACCTACTCTACGTACCTCACCAGTGCCGAAAACAGCAAAATATTGAGTTTTGAGAATAATCTTGGGTGTGCGGTGGTTTGTCTTTGTGGGGGATGAAGAAATAAATGAATGGACCCGACAAACTGGGGTGGGAACTGCCATTAAGCGGAGGCGTTACGGTTATCTGGGCCATATTCTGCGTATGTCTTGCCTACTATACAAGGCATCAGGCTTTCTACCTCCTGGACGTTTGCAGCTGACTGTTCATCTGTAGTTCATGTCAGAATTACTGGACGCGAACCTGACTTGGAAGGAAGCGCAGAAGCTTACTGCTGACAGAGATGCCTGGTGGCTGCTTGTAGACAGCATATTATATGCTCTTACTAGGGGAAGCAGGCATGAAATAATGATGATGATGATGAATTGTAAATAAGTTTCCGAAATGAATTGTTAATCCTCTGGTAAATTCTACTGCTGTGTGCCCCAAATTCGTATCTGAAATGGATTACTTCAGTATTTCTGCTCAATTAATGAATAATGAAGGATTAGCAATTTGCCATTATCATATCATTACGTATATTGATAATCCTCAAACTGATTATTCACGATAATTTAATTATAAACTTGTACCTATCTTTATAATGTCGTGTCCCAAATAACCACTACCATAAATTTACTTTATTTATTACTTAGTTTGTGAATATACAATGTAACATAAATTCATTTACTAGTCCAGTGGTAGGTACTAGAACAGTACTTCTTGTTAACAACAAAGAGGAACTGCAATTCTTGATAACAAAAGCCTACAATTTATGCAAGGGGAGGCGATTTGCTAAGAACGTCGATTAATCGAATGTGAGGGTTTTTGAAAGAAATGAAAGTATGCCTAAATATGAAATCTCTGTGAATGGGGTTTTACTAAAACAGGTAGAGGAATTTGTGTACCTGGGTAGTATGTTTACTAGGGATATAACGACTGAGAAATATATTGAAAGGAGGGTGAGTGCCGGGAACTGAGTAAACGGTGCACTTAAATCAACTTTGGCAAATAAATGTTTGTGGCAAGATGCAAAATTAGCAGTTCACAATGGAGTCCTGGTCCTGACTTTGATGTATTGAGACGAAGTATGGAATTGAAAAAACAGGCAGGAAAATAGGCTGAATGCTGTTGAAATGTGATCTCTCAGGCGAATGTGTGGTAAAACTATGTACGATAGATTCACAAATGTTGAGATCCGTACATTATGTAAGTCTGAGATAAGCATTATCGACAAAATCAAGAAAGGAGCTCCGCATCGGTTTGGGCATGTAGAGCGAATGGACAGCGAAAGAACGGCAACAAATATTTACAACGCGAATATTGATGGGTGCAAAAATAGAGGAAGACCGATATAGACATGGCATGACCAAATCCAACAAGAAGTTGAAGATGGACATGTCAAAAGTCGGCATAATCGGCCCGCGTATGAAAAGATGTATAAATGTACAAGACAACGAGATCTGTATGCAAAGATAGAGCGATGTGGCGTTCTATCTGTTTGCTGTGGTTGTTTTAATTGTTGTTGTAGTACAGCGGTTTCTATAAGGTGTTCTGCGGAATCCTAGGGTTTCGCGAAAGGGTCGCAGGGGTTTCGAGAGTTAGGAGAAGGCTATTATGGTTCTGCATCCGTCTGCATTGACTTACCGATGACGATATGAGACTGTTTTTTCAGCTTACGCCTTCACTAAAACAAGTTTAGAACCACACTGGATGCCGTTACAGATGTCTGTATTTGAATGTCGGGAATTAAATCTAATTTTAAGGATATTATAAGTAAAACTGTAAAAATAATAATTCTTCACATCAAGTGCAGAAAAGAATTTAAATAGAAAATATAGTTTTTATTTCAAAGTATAGCATTACGAAATGTAAACAGTAAGGAGTAATGGGTCTTAAACTTACTTATTATTAAAATGGGGTGGTTCTTCCAAAAGAGTAGTTCAATTGGGGTTCCATAGCAAATGGGAACGCTGTACTAGTATAACACTAAAAAAATATCAAAATAAATATACCTAACTTACACTTATCTATAATTTTACATAATACATTATTTATTTACCCCTAATGTTTACAAAGCACTCTGATCAAAATGTGGAGACGCTTACAGCTCACCTGAGACTTTCTTGTGAAATATTTTCAAAGAGGATAGGCGGTGTCTGAGAATTATGATAATAAAGTATTTAAACATTGTTTTTCTGTCACTTTCCCGCAAACGCCTCCCCGAAACTGTGCTAAAAAGACAACGGCACGTCAGACTGAGTAGGTTCAACTAAACAAAATCGAATCGAAAACTGAATCGATTCGGTTAGTTTTTTTTTTAAGTATCAGAATGAAATTTTCTGTTTTGGTACATTTTCCGTTTTTCGAAATTATTTATCGTATCTGTATACCGTTTATAAAATTTGCATTAGACCCATCATGATATACGGCATTGAAACAAGAGCCGACACCACTAGAACAAAAAGCCTCCCAAGAACGAATGAAATGAAAACTCTTCGACCCATTGCGGGAACGACAATCCGAGCCAGAGTTAGAATGTCCGAAACAAGAAGGATCTGCGATGTCGAAGATGTTGTGCGATGGGGAAGATCAAGTAAATGTTTCTAGAGAGAGCACGTGGAGAGAGCAGGTTCAGAAAGAGTGGTGAATATAGTGGCAGGTGCAATACCAGTTGGCAGCGGACCCTTTGGAAGACCATCCCAGGAGCAAGCTCCAAGCAAGAACAGGGAGCAGTCCTAGAGAAAGCAGAAGAAAAAGAAGTATATCGTACGTCCGAAGACGGCAGATAAAACTGGGCGCATTTTGGGTTTTTGGATGATCCTAGCTCCCGTAAGAAACAATTTATCAAAAAAGCAAAACGATAGAGACACAAAATGGTAAATATTTATGGTGTGAAATAAAATCGCTGCTATAGTTCCATAATCCAGGGAGAGACAAAAACGAGAGTACGTATGTTCGAAGAAAAGTGAGACCGTGTTTCCTCTTAAAGATGTTTTGAGTTTTAGTCTGTCTCATCTGAGGATGCCTGAAATCACCTTCATGATCAAAATTTGTACACCTTCTAACCCGTTGTATTTTTAAATACAATACATAGATGCAGTGTTACTTTGAGTTGCATTGCAAAACGTAATATACTCGTATGCTCTTAAGGTATTATAAAATGTTTGTGTTAAAAATGATCTGTACGATGGTAGATGAGTGTATTTATTCGCTCCCTGACACACATATGATTTTTTTGGCATTAAATTTATTTCAAGACTTTTTGAAGATCATTAATTTTTCTATGAATAGAACCACTACTACATACGGAGTACCACAAGGATGCATATTAGGACAAACTCTATTTAAATTGATGTATGCAATATAAAATTAACAGGATACATTAGTAACATTCGATAGTAAAATGTGGAAAGATGGCATTGTATTATACGAATTAAAATTTTTGAATGATAGCTAACCATTTTCTCACTCAATACTAAAAGAAAGCAATTTACGTGTTTTTGCAGAAATGATATTTCGTCATCTGTTAGAGTGCTTAGATGATATCTGAAGCTGGTTTTTAGCTCAAGATTATTCTTGCATCCATCTTTCATTATCATTTTTCTAAAACTATGTTTTATTGTGAATTTAACCTTGAATCATTTTTGTTCCCAGGTCGCAAGAGGCCGCAAGCCAATCCCACCGTATTCATAGTGAGCTCCCGCCGCGAGGGAAGGGCGACAGCGCGAGCTACAAGTCGGGGTACAGGGGGTGGACTGGGGGCTGAAGAGGCGGCCATTCCTCCGGTGCTGCACACCCCTCCCCCCGCCTACTCGCTCTTGTGGCCAGACGACTCTAGACCGCAGGGAGAGCCAGGTACAAACCAACAAATAAGGAGTTTGATTAAAAAAATATTTTCCTTTAACAAGGCTACCAAGAATTGAAGGTTTTCTTTGCTGCCACCAAGGAGCATGGCATCATCAGCGAGGACAAAACAAGAGAACATGTGCGTTCCATTCGGAAGGAAGCACAGTCCCAACTGTATCAGCATCCTACAGAAACAGTTGCTTGTCCCACCATATTTAACCCACCTAGGTGTCCGTGCATCTGAGGAGCTCTCAACACAATACCCGAGTTCTGGCTTACCAACGGAACAGTGTAAAATTCAAACTGTTGGCTATCAGATCCACTGAGGGAGTTGTGGTGTATTTTTCATAACTTCCTTCCAAATACTCTCTTTCTTACCATCCGCTGACAAGCCTCTAAAATTGAGGCTTAGCGAGTTATTCCCTTTTAAAAAAATCAGTTTTAAATACATTTTTTTTTAATATTTCCTCTACCCCTTGGAGATTGGAAATCATTGCAGCAATTCTCACTTTGTTGGCAGCTGCCTTGAACAAGGACTGAGTGCTGTTAACTGCAATGGAACCAGTCGCGCAAGTTTTTCAGCCAAGAGATGCGCCTTTTACCTTCACTGCGACTTCCTTCAATCTTCCATTTGATAACACAATTGTTAATTATTTTTCTTTACTTGTTGCAGATTCATTTTCCCCTCCATCGTACAGTGACGCCATTAAGTTAGGAAGCACACACATCTAACGTTAATTCTGACGCGGCTTTATGGCGACTTTAATTTTAAGAAAATTCGAGATTATTTTATAAAAACTCCAATGTACATAGCTACCCGTAACATAAATTGTATTTTTGTAATTATTCTATTAAGTGGAACTTTATTTTAATGATTTGATATTGTTATAAAAAACACCCAGTAAAAATATTCTTTATTTAGGAAGTAAGGTAACATGACAATAATTTTATAGAACAAATGACATAATTTTATTACATTAGAGATGCCACGAATATTCGGATACTATTCGATATTTGGCCTATTCGGCTACTTCTTTTAATTTAACTGCTTTCTATTTGGTCGAATAATGAATATCAATTTATGAAAAAAAAACGCGCATATTATTAAAAAATGTATATATTTTAATCACAAATCATCAGTTTAAACAGTGGTAAGTTGTGACGAATGAAAACATTTTTTTTCAATATTTGTTGGTAGCAAACGATTGCGCTTTTCCTCATAAATAATACCTTGCAAGATATTGTATTTACACAGCAAACTCACAGCCAGATTATTATCTTCACTACAAATCCCATAATATTCTCAAATAGGTGACAATGAACAAATAATTAGAAAAAATTAATACTATTAAGGACTATTATGAACACAATGTGATGTTATAATGAACAAATAACTCGTATCGTGACGTGACATATTCGCAAATGAAACAGATACGCCTGCCCCGTCACCCCCGCAGGCACCGCCACCGTCACGCGCGAAATGCGCATATCTTTTGCCGAATATTCGATGCTCCGGCCGTGAGCGTTACCGAACATTCGGTATTCGGCCGAATCACTATTCGAGGCATCTCTATTTGACATAGAACAACACTTACACAAATACCGACTGGTTTCGGGATTTAATTTGTTTATTTAATTTTTAACCCATGTTATATTTATTATAAACGATTTATTTTAAATTTGCAAATATTTCACCACCATTCCCCTTTCCGTGCCCAGTGATGCATAGGGCATTTCACTAGTAAACCAAATGCAGCGTATTTCGATCATCTGTTACGTGAAGGTAAAATTTAGTCTTCCGCTTCAGGTGCCAGTAAAGGAACAATAAAATATTGCAGTTTGAACAAACTTAAAAATCATTATTTCGAATATAACCGAACTCAGGACCTCAATAATAGTATGCGAACGCGCCAATTACATAGGCCTTATCTCCACTCGATTTTCTTACTTTGGATTTTTACATGAGAGCAGCCATCGAGTCGAAAATACTAACCTAGGGTTCTGGTTCTATTTCACCCACAGAACTGTATTCTTCAAAGCCTTGACACAAAGCTAAACAATGCTTTAAATAAAACTAGTTTAAGGCCTAATAAAATAATATTTCAAGGGGTCTTTCCCTCTGGGCCTCGATTACAATGGAAAGTTAATAGTTATCTTCGACTGTCTATAAAGAAAAACCGATATTTGTGTATGAAAATGAGTATATTTGCATTTATATTTTAAAGTATCTTCGTCCGTAACCTTTAATTGAATATGTTGAGAAGAAAAAAATGTACGCATACTCTGCTTTTCATACAGAAAACTTAATTTTACTGAGTAGATAAAATTGAAATTGTAGATAAAATGGTAACTTCTCATCGTAATCAGGGCCCTGGACTAGCACCTGAAGTATAAGACTGATCATCTTACCTTCGTGCAACAAAAATGATCAAGATACACTACGATTGGTGTAACGATGCAGTGTCTTATACACCATAAGGTGCGGAAAGGAATAATGATAAAAATAAATAAATTAATGTAAAAATATGTTTTTAGGCAATAATATTTATAAATGATACTAAACATTACACGGGACCTTTGACGCTATAATCAGTTAGGGTAAGAAATTTAAAAAATATGAAAGCTCATCTTTAGTTTTGTAGCAATCATAAATAACCACAATAATTAATAAACTTACGTATGTGTTAGAAAAGTCTTAGTTGTACCAAAAATAGTAAATTGAGATTATTGTAGGTAAAGTAAACCAATTGACTGAATGGTCAAACTTTTGAATTCAAAGTTTCAACTCTATGAGCTTTTTACTTTTTGTAGATTTTTAGTTGAAATTGATGTTTAGTACACAAAGAACAGTAAGAAAATTTTTTAGAATCATACTGATTACAGAAATGTAATATAAAATATACAAATACTGCCATTTTAATTGAGAATTTTATTGAGTAGCTTTTTCATGTACCTCTTTTTTTAACATCCAAAAACAAGTATTAACAATTTCATTTAAATGACGTCTAAGATGAAGAAACATAACTTATAAGTTTAAATACGTTTTCATTTTACTAATTTGATGTTTAAATTGTGAAATTTAATTACGTAGGTACCACAAAAAACAAACCGTTGAATTCTACAACGTTAGCAATGAAAATACAACGTACAAATTTACTATCGAAAATACAAAACTTTAAAATTAACGAGGCCTTGATAGTTTCCGCTTCATTTTACAAACCATTTGCAATTATTATGTGTAAAAAATGATCTGTTTTAAAATAAAATAACATTTAAATTTTACAAAGTTGTTTCATTATTTTTTACATAAACGTTTTACTAATTTTTACAAACATATTTCATTGATTTTCACAAAGATGTTTCACTAATTTTTACATAGATTTTTTGCTAATTATAATGATTATATCTTTTCGTATTTTTGATAATTTCTTGTCTTTAAAATTATTTAAGCAGAATTTTTCTTTTAATCATTACAAACATAACAAAAATCGTTGCACAACGAGTACTGAAATGAATATGTTTTGAGTTTCGTAAAGTGTGTTATCTATACACGTTTTATCGACGTCACTTATACATTGTAAGTGTTAAAATATTTTTGCAAAAATAAGATGTGTGACTGGTTTGAAACATTGTAGAATTCCACGATTTGTATTAACATTTTTTTTCATATGTATTTATTTACCTTATTTTAGATTTTCAATGTTATTTGTACCCAGCGTTACCTTTCTTATTTAAAGAATATTAATATGTATAACGTGTTTTATTTTGTTTCCAAAAAATATTTTCATTCAACAATGTTAATAGGTTTAATAGGGTGACCATTACAGTGGAACATACGATGTTAGTAAAATGTTTGCCTACAAAGTTAATGCTTTAAATATTCGTAAATCTAGTCCGTTTTTGAACCCATTGAGAGTACACATTGAGATCAGGTCTTGTGGCAGCTTATTTCAACCACCAACAACCCTATTGCTCAGAAAATGCTTCAGGAGTTTTAGATTACATCTCGTGTTCTCCATCCTGAGACTGTGGCCTCGAAGACGAGCATCTTGTTTAAACTTAAACATGGGATCAAAATTTTGCCAGCAATAGTGACTGTTGAGTATCTTGTGTGTCTCTATCGACCTATCGAGTCACCCCTTTCTCGCCGTTCCTGCAGCGTCGTGAGACCGAGAGTTTCCAGTCTCTCCAAGTATGGAAGCCGTTTTAGGCTCGGCGACAACTTTGTAGCGCGTCTTTGGACTCTTTCCAACAAGTTGATGTCCTTCACAAAATAGGAATTCCATACCTGAAACCCGCATTCGAGAGTAGGTCTGATTTAAGTTTTGTATTTTTGAATTATAATAATAAAAATACTTTAAAGTTTTATTCCACTTTTATTTATATTTTTTTTTATTTACAATAAAATTAAAAATACAAACAGTGAAACTAATCGATAAGAATGAACTGCCGGGAACTTTTGCTTTCAGATAATCACTTAATTACCCCCGGGGCCCGGAGACATAGCTGTCGCTGGAACTACCAACCAGCGGCCCCTGTTATGGTTTTAATTAAATTTAAATACATTCAATTCAAATACATTTTCATGATAAAACTTCACAACGTTATATTTTTTACACCAGTTTTTATTATACACATTCAAACAAAACATATATTCTTATATTTGTTATTACCTTATACTCAAATGATTTTAATTTTAGTTCTTTTATTTACATAATTTTATAAAATGATGATTTCCAACCCCTGCTTGCACTTGTATATAATATAGTAATTTGTTTAGTCTCCCATCAGTCTGACGATGTCGGTCACGATGAAACCCTGTCACTGGTATAATTTTTTTTTTTTTAAATTATGAATAAAAGGGAATAAAACTAAAAAGTATTTTTATTATTATAATTAAAATGCAGCTCCACCAAGTAATGTCAGTAGAAAAACTCAATATTGTATATTTTAGTAGCATATTCGGTGTTAAATATGAGAAGGCTTTTTTATTTTTATATCTGTGAAATGTTTTCAAATTAAACCAATTGTACTTATAGTAAACAATATCACCTGTAAATGACAGCATAATTTTCCGTAAACTTGAGAGTTTTTCGTTTTTTTTTAAATTTGTTACTTATAAATGCGCACCAACCAGTATATTTCAGTCACCTTTAAATAGAAAAACGCGTAAGCTTAGCAATGGGAATTGACGGGTTAAAATGGCAAAATTTTATGAATTCCTTACTTTTCATCAGCCTTAAGCAATTGCGGAAAAGTTATGCGACTATCCGGTCAAATTCTTACATAATATTAAGAACAGTCAGAAAGACTTTTTGAATTTAATATAAGCCTTGTACATAAAACCTAATCAAGACAAAAACTAAGCTATTGCCAAATAATAAAAAATACAGCTATTATGAAAGTCAGAATATTATTAGAATAATACATTCTTACGTATGAGAGGAACGAAAGAGCACGTATTGTGTAATCGTTAGAACTTGGAAATTTCAATTTAACGTTTTCAAATTAAATTGAATCGTCAAACTGACAGACATCGATAAATTATTTTAGATTGTACGTACATTTCAATTAAAATCGCTATCAATAGCAACGTGTGAAATGACCCTGTTAAAATAAACAATTAACTTTTTGGACAACATAATATTTTATATAAATGAATACACTAGTCAGCCTTGTGGTGTAGTGGTCGGTGGCGCGTTTGCTTACCATGCGAGAGGTCTCGGGTCCAATTTCCAACATGGTTGATATGAAATGTTTATTTAGAAGGGTGTTTCTACCAGGGCCCCGATTACAATGGGAAGTTAACAGAGTTATCTTCGACTTTCTATAAATAAAAATCGATATTTGTGTACGAAAGTGAGTATATTTGCATGAATATTTGAAGTATCTTCGTCGGTAACCTACAATTGAACATGTTTAGAAGAAAAAATTGTGTGAATATTCCGATTTTCATACAGGAAACATAAATTTACTTTGTTGATAAAATTTAAGATAAATGTTAACGTCTCATTGTATTCGGGGCCCTGGATTAGTACCTGAAGCGCAAAACTCATCGTCTTACCTTCATGTAACAAAAATGATCAAGATACGCTGCGATTGGTGTACTAATTCAGTGCCCTAAAAAAAAATTTAGTGTTTTTTTTTAATTAGTTTTGTTCAGACTGTAAGAAAATTCTAGTGGCAATAAGTCCGCCATTTGACTATGCATATCTTTGTTATTATGTGTGTATGTATGACATTGTATATTACGGTTAGTAAAGAATTATTATTATTATAAGTTACAAATGAAAAATACTTGGTAAACTTTTACTTGTTTATTTGACCAATTAACGCTTTTGCCATCTATAGTGGGCATCCTCTGGACTGGTAAAGATTATACGGCGAAAGGATTATTTATATAAAACTAAATATTATCTAAAGTGTTTGCACTTTTCGTATCTTGATGCAATTTTATTTATTTATGCTTCAAACTATAACATTTATACAAGTGCTTTTAAAGTCATCTTCTTAAAATGTATTTCCAGAAAATAGTGACTTGTTTAAAGCAAGCAGTGCAAAATAGTCCCAAAGGTCGAGCAGCATTGAAGGTCGAAAATTAACAAACAAAAAAACAAAAACATTTTGTGGCGTGAAATCACGGTTCGTTCCCCTTCAGTGGCGTTCCTACAGACTGTAACAACAACAACAACATAAAATTTAATATAATAATCAATTAACGGAGTAAGTTTTATTTATTTAAATCTTCAGGTATAAAGGATAGGTGACTGTTTGTTTCGGTAAAATAAATAAATAAATAAGAACTTTAGCGGACTTTCTGCTCATAGCAATTTCTTCCACCTAACCAAAAGACAGATTGGACAAAATAAGAGTCGGTCGAGAATTTGTATCCATATCGAAGGAGGAATTTGGAATCACGTGATGAGTTTGGATGGAGAAAGAAAGAGGAAGCAAGAAAAGGAGAAAAAAAAAATATTTTTAAAAACCATTAAAATAAAGGGAGGTAAAGGTTCTATTTATTTTTTTTATTTCACTTAGAGTACATACTTTTAATTGTACATTGCGGGCTTATTACCAAATGGCATTTTTTTCTAATCAACCAACAAAATAAAAGTTTTATCAAATTAAAATAAATTCAATAGAAAATAAAGATAAAAAAAGCCAAAAATTTAAAAATTTAAATAAATGTATTTGTATATAAATTCCCCTAAAACAATACTATTAATCAATAAGGAAAAGGAAAAAAGAGGAAAGAGGAAAGGAGGAAAGATTATGGAAGAGAAAGGAGATATTTCTTCAGACGTGATTTAAACAGAGATAATGTAGTAACATCTTTGATGGTGGATGAGAGATGATTCCACAGTCGAGCGGCATGGACACTTTATGAGTTAGAGATGAAAGAGAAACTGCGGATGGGTATTAAGAGAGCGCTTTGAGAATCAGAACATAGAGGTAAACCATGAACTAATAAGTATTGAATTTTTTTACGCATGTATATATGAGCGTTAGGACTATGAAGTACATTGAACATAAGTGAGAGGGAGTGATAGTCTCTCCGTTGTCTAATTTTGAGCCATTTCAGTTGCCTACGATAATTAGAAATTTAGTAATGTTGTAATTTATCTGTAAATAGTATCACTATATGGACGATTTTCATATTGAATGTTGAGGGTCTTCTTCAATAATTAATCTTCGTACTATTTTAAGACGATTTAATATATTGGAATATGCACCACCCCGTCCAACAATACTATATTGTAATAAAGATTGGACAATTGAGTAATAAGCTATTTTAAATTGTTGATTCTTAAAATATTCCATAATCTAATATATTTGTACAAAGGTAGCGCAAAAGTTGTCACCCAATGATCTTTGGCTGTAATTTTATTTTATGAATGAAAAAATTTGGTTCTGCTTTTTAATTGTACTTATTTGATGTCTTATTTTTTTTTTTCATCAAGTCAAAAAATATATATCGGCCGCCGCCAGAATGAATGACCATGCGGACTCGATTTCTGGCACTTTCTATCACTCTGTTCAGAACTTCAGGCAATAGGTTCTCGTATTCTTGACGGACGTTCTCTTTGAGAGCTTCAAGAGTCTGAAACTTGTTGACTTAGTCTCACGACTTCCCACAAAAAGAAGAGTGGAACTGTTAAATTGGGCGATCTTGCCGGCCAGTGCAAATCACTAGAACGAAAGATTAGACTCAAATGCAGCCCTCAGAATCTTGATTGTAGTTCATGCAGTATGCGCCGTTGCTCCATCCTGTTAGAACCACATGTTTTTCAATCTCAATCCATCCAGTTGAGGAAGAAAAAAGTCGTTGAGCTTGGCTCTGTAGCACTCGACGTCCACAGTAGTCGTTTGGCCCGCGGCGTTTTACTCTTCATGGGTTATACGCGGATTTTTTGTGTCCCAAAAGCGATAGGTTTGCTTATTCACATATCCTCTTGGCGGTCAACAGCTAGCACCTAACGTAATATTTGCACTTTGTAAGGGAACATCTTTCTTTTAAAAAAACAAAGTCTTTTACCGAAATTCTTTGTAAAGACCACCGATTGATGCCCAATTGCGTGGCACGTCATCGGGTCAATACTCCGGGGTCCTCTGCGGTATCTTCAGCCATAGCCGTGATATTCTCAGCAAAGTGGCTGTTTCGGGGCTGGCCAGACCTGGCAGCATCTTGTGTTGTCCTATACTCTTCTAGGTAAGCGGCTAAAGGTCGTGGTGTTTGCCCAGTTGGTGTCGGACGACCGGAAAATCTGCGCCTAAATTTTCGCTAGGCTAACACCACCGACAAATTATTTCGCAAAAAATTGAATAAATTTTTCCACGTTCTTAAGTAATACAGCGCTTCATGTCTTGTTGACGTTTATTTTGTATCTATTTACTTCAAAAATGTCAAAGCAGAACTGATATTTGCGGCCATTTGCATAAAATATGGTATCTTCCGATAGGATGATGACTCTTGCGCGGTGGCGCAATGCGTATACATTTTTTCATACGTTTAACTAGTTCACTAATAAAGTTTGTCCATTTTAAGTTTGCTCGTTGGAACAAGATATTTAATTTCATCTGTTGTATCTAAGACTGAGCATGTTAGATTGCAGTTAGTTTTGTTGCAATGAGGATCTTCAGCCCTACGGGAAATTGGATACAAAAATGTATTCTTACGCGCGGTAAAAATTAGAGCATTAAATGTTAATACAAAATTTCTTGAAAATGTACGAAAAAATTATATGAAATATTTTGATAAAAACGCACTGCTTTGAATGACGTCACTGGTTTATATGAACCATCCAATGATATGAGAGCTTTGAAGGATATCCGGTTTGGTCACCGTAAATGAATCAATCGGAAGAACTGTCAGAGAACAACCTCTGATGTCACACGAGGATTTATTTTAGAAATACAAAACTTTGAAAAATCATAGCGCTGATAATACGATATATAAAAATAAAAAATTGGCTTGGTTTAACAGTCTATTAACTAATTAAAAAAGACACTGAACTTCCTCATTGCTTTGATTTTTATTGCTGAATCTAAATTAGTTTTACAAATTACAACAGGGATGGAGAATACCTTAAATAAGGAATATGGAAGTTTAGGCATTTACAGGGCTTATGAATTGTCATTGGCTGGTTTAAGTGGCCACTTTACACACTGTGTAACATTCACCATTTTGCCTTCGTTTGAACATCCATATTTCTTCAATTCTTCCATTTGTTGATTTTAGTGAAGTTAAAGAGCTGAAACTTTTATTGTTGTAAAGAGATTCATCTGACTGAATTATTTCACATACTAAGCAACGCCTGAAAATAATTTTTCAATTTTCAAACAATTTCTACGAACATTTGGACAAACTTAAGTTTAAAAAAATTGGGTAGTTTTTTTTCCGTATTTAAAGATAAATTTTTTTGTCTAACCATAACTTTAATTTATTTATAACGTCATTGGCTACTAATGTTTTGCTTATTTAAAAAAAAAAAACACGAAAATACCCTATTTCACGAACGTTCGTGGCCACCAATGCTAATAAGCAGACCGCACGAGAATGATCGCCATTTCTGTGCGTTTTTTGCTGCAAGTCCGAAAGATACATCTGGTCATTCATGGCCAAGAAGGAACTATTAATAATTCCGAGACAGAAATAAATACTCTTAAATTGTGCGTTTTGTGACTTTTCGGTGTCATTCCTCTACCCGTTCTCAAGGATGACTAAGATAAAATCTGAAGTAGCACGCAAAACTGAACGTAAGTTCATTTTAAATAAATTATTTTGTGAGAAATCTGATTTATGTACGGCAGTGCTCAGCAACCTTTTTTCACACACGGTACACCAAAGCTCTTCCTAGAATACAAAAATAAAATTTTAAAGTAAAAAGGGTAAATGAAATACTGCCGAGTAAAAAAAATATTTATTTACTACTTTTTAGAGGCATACAAATTAATTTTTAATTTCCACAAAAATAGGCATTGTATTAGCCACGCCCCTAATAAGTCACAATTCAAATTAAAAAAATTAATCTTTAAATTTTTATAAAACAAAGTCACGAATCTTGACGTCACAATTATCAAGGATCTCGCGTTTTTCTAAGGATGTGGTTTTTTATAATTTGTTTTTTAAAGTTATGTATGAAAATATTTCTCCACTTTTTTGAGTTTTGATTTTGAAAAAAACAATGAATTTTTCTAAATCCATTTCATACGTTTATATCGGTATTCGTAGTATGTGAAATTTCACTATTTCACAGCACATCAAAAGCTAAAATATACACATATTTATTTAATCCACAAATTTTCCAATAATTAATCAAAAATTAATTTTTCAATTTAATGTAATAAGTAAACGTACATAAAAACTATACTGTTTTTACTTGTCACTTGACATGAAAACATGTCATAATAAAAATAAAATTATGTTTTTATTACGAAAGTGGTTAGTAGACAGAACGTTCCTATACTGATTTATTATTTATGTAAAACATTTTTTATCTCTGATTGAATACATTTTTGTTATTTTCTTAGGTTTACATTTTCTTTAATTTCTTGCTTATTTCATTTACATTTTTTACATGCAAATTTTAATTTTCTTATTACTTTTATTTTTTCTGTAGATATGAATTGAAATTTTCGATTTACTTTGCTTTATTTGCTATAGTGTTTTGATTACATTTATGAGCACACACTATTTATATATATATGTGTGTTAATATTTTTTTCCAATATTTAAAATATATTTAAGTAAATGGCTATTTTATAATTTTAATTGTATTATTTGGCTCGAGGCACATCATAGTGTCCTGGCCGTGGTACACTGGTTGCGGAACACTGACCTACAGGATGTGTAAAAGGTCAACACAAGATGCCTGTGTGATAAATCCGACTTTTCCATTACTTGTTTTTTTAACTATCTTGACTATAAATGAAATCATTTTTCACTTTTCTTAAAGGTGACAACTTTGGACGGTTTTCGTCTTCTCCAAGCAGATATATCTAATATATTTGAATGGGAAAGACGAAAAAAAAAGGTTTAATGTTTCCGAGTATTCGGTTGCGTCTTTCACTGGGGCCCAAAAAACTCATTTTTTTGACACAAAATGAATGACCAGAATCTGACACGAACATCAAATGTTAAGGATCTGGGCGTTAGATTCGTGAGCACCCTGATATTTCATGATCACATAGAGGCAGTCAGTGGTATATCATTGAAGATGTTAGGATTTGTTCTGCGTACAGCCAGGGTTTTCGAAAATACCCGCGTACTAAGAACTCTTTACAACTCCTCAAGAGTGCGGGTATTATCCTTGACTCTATCAGACCGAGAGACTAGAAGGAATGTGTATTTGACTAAACATTTTTATCGATTGTTACGCGGTATGGTCGATAATCTTGAGATTATGAGAAGCATTGGCGATGGCTGGTGATTAAAGACAATTAAATTTAATTAACTTAACAATAGAATCACCATGTAAAGCGCCCTTGAAGTATTTTATTACGAAAATGGCGCTATATAAGTTATCCATAATTAATTAATTAATAATTAATTAGAGTATAGTTATGTTGTGTTTTTGAAGTAGTTTGATTTCTAATATTATGAGGGGAAACTTATGAAAAAATTTTTTTAATAAGACCCGTCACATGCACAAAAAATGAGGTTTGGTGTAAAATATGAATGTTATTTTTACCATCATTTGAGTTGCAATCTTAATCCTTGAGTGAAAAATTTGGGGATAAGTCACTATCAGATATTTAACTAATGTTATCTGGAATATTTTAGCCCAAATCACCTAGAATATTAGAGGTATCCATATCTGAAAAAATATATTTTTGTGTTGCACCGTGCTGTCGCTTTACGAATACCCATAAGACACTAATATTTTTTTAAGTATAATATTTGAAAAGCCACCTTTTTAAAATATTTCAGATGGCGTTATTATTTTTTGTTCTTAATATAAATAAATTTGCAGACTTGCACAAAAAAAAATAGGTTCAAAACTCTAAACTCATCTTTGTTTTTTTTTGACTTATTTCTTTATGATTTTAACCCATTCATTAACATATTTTTTTCGGATCGATTATCTTTTTCGGTTTTTTTACTTAAGAGAAGCCATCGAGTCAAAAACGCTTGTCCGGGGTTCTAGTTTTTCCACACACGGATATGTTTTCTTCATCCAAATAGACAGAAATCATATAAAATAATACAGTATGTTATAATTGAATTAAGTGTATCACATTGTCATAATATTATAGTCTTGGATCCTTGATATACAGCATATTGGTCCAGTGGTTTGCACCCATTTTGGAATCTGGCTTACCTTGGGTACGTGTGTACTTTATGCAGTCGTAGACACCTAGATAACGTCGAACACGCGCTTCTCGTAAGGATAGACAGATTAAAAAACCAGCACATAGAAGGTAAGTGAGAGGAATAGGAAAAAAGAAGCTGAGCCTCGACTTCAATGGGAAGTTTACAGAGTAGTCTTCATTTGTCCATATAATAAAATATAAATATTTATATACTGTCATGTTCAAATGTGACCCGGAATTAATAAATAAATAAATATACTGTTTCTTTTTAAGGTTGGTTGGACTGTCAAAGACACATGTGTCAATTTTTAGCTCGATTTGCAGTTTTTTCGATTCAATTCAATTTATTTATTTAAAATAATACGTATTTATTTATTTAACTTTTTGTACATAATGTTATTTGTACATTGGCGGGCTTATTGCCAAATGGGAATTTCTTCCAACCAACCAATAAAATAAAAGTTTTATTTTTATAATTCAAGTTACAGAACATTTTCAATAGAAAAAAAAAGATTAAAAATTTAAAGATATATAAAAATAGAAATAAACGTATTTGTTTATAAATTACCTTACATCGAAACTATTACTCAATGGGAAAAAGGAAAAAAGAGGAAAGAGGAAAGAGGAAAAAGGAAAGGAGGAGAGATTAAGGAAGAGAAAGGAGATGTTTCTTCAGACGTTATTTAAACAGAGATAATGTAGTAACATCTTTGATGGTGGATGGGAGATGATTCCACAGTCGAGCCGCATGGACACTATATGAGTTGGAGAAGAAAGAGGAATTGTGTATGGGTATTAAGAGAGTGCCTTGAGAATGAGAACGAAGAGGTAAACCATGAACTGATAAGCGTTGAAATTTTTCACACAGGTATATAGGAGCGTTAGGACTATGAAGTACATTGAACAGAAGTGAGAGGGAGTGATAGTCTCTCCGCTGTCTAATTTTGAGCCATTTCAGTTTCACAAACTAAAATTTAATACCTACATATTATAAATCGACAAAAAATACGCGACTCTGGGCGTACATATTTTTATTTGTTTATTTATTATAAGGCTTACGCCTTCAAAATATAAAGAAAACAATAATATAAACAAAACACAAAACTCTTGTGTATATACATAATTTAAAATAAATTAAAATATTTTAAAATAGTGGCAAATACAGAAAAAGCAACATTAAAACTCGTAACTTTACCATACATAACAAAATATAAAACTACATTTTTTTTGAGTGACAGAAGTAATATGAGTATATCATAATATATTCCTTTAAATTAGGGTAATTAGTGCCAGAGACAGTATTACACATAGTTAGTAATTACAGTTTGGAAAAGAAATGTTGAAAAAGTATAGATTTTAATTTGAATAAAGATAAATGAAATTAATTCATCCATGTTTCATGTTTGTTTGCGAACATGTGGAGCCGTGGAAAAAATTAGTACCTACTTAGCGTAGTACACAGGTATTAAAACTTGTTCAATTACAGGTTACCGACGAAGATACTTTAAACTTTTATTTGAAAATTTGGGTTGTGGTCCCGTGGCTAGTATTGAAATCCGAGATTCGAACCCCACTCTACCCCAACTTGATTTACATTTTCTAGTAGTGAGTTATTTACAACTCGTTGAAAATGGCCCCCGAAATTGGGAAAACTATAAGAAAGCTAATATTTCTTTAAAAAATAAAATTTTTGCACACATTTTCAGTTGTGTGGACTCCGTCATAAAACTTCTCATGATTTTACAGAAATGGTTGCTAGATATCATATTTCGGCGCCTTCCAACATATTGGTCAGAACAATCGTTCCAATGCACGAAGGTACTGGATGTGAAACAACTCGACCTAAAAAAAGCAATGAAACTTCTGGTCGAACAACAAAGAGAGGTCTCAGTAAAATGTTCGCACAAAGTTTTCTCAGAATAATTATTATGTTTCAGTTTTTCAGGAAATCGTTGACAAATTGCAGGAAAACTTTGCTTGTCTTGGTATTAATATTAATTCCAAAAATACTCAGATCTTGTGCAACAAATTCTGTTCTGACCCTGATCAGCTTCTGTATAATAATAGACAGAGGATCGAAAAAGTTGACAGTTTTAAATACTTGGGATTTAACATAACTGAGGATGGAAGCATGCACAAAGATCTCGCAACCCGCCTATGCATTTATGGAGCAAGTTTTAACATGATGCGTGTTGTCTGGAACTCTAGTCTATACTCGGTCCAAACAAAATGCCGATTATTCAACTCTTGTATAATGCCAGTGCTCCTATATGGATGTGAATTTTGACACCTTACCAAAGCTCAAAACACCAAAGTTTTGAGAGTAAGTGCTTAAGGAGAATATTAGGTATAAGGTAGTTCGATTTTATAACTGACATATAAGTCCAAGAACGAACGAAGCAGCCTCTTTAAACGAGCGTCTTGAGGATGCGGCAAAGGATCTGTTGCCTGAAGGAAGGAAGTTGCCTCTTCTTTAAACCTACGGGCTCTCACCGTCCAGGAAGGCCGTCGATAACGATCTTTTGGCTTTATTCGGTGGAACTATAGAGCCCTGGATTGACGTGGGAGGAAGCAAAAGTACTGGCTGGCGATAGGGTCTCCTGGAGGCAACGTGTGATGTCCACATGCTCTACTTAAGAGCCGATGTAGAAAATATGAAGAAGAGAAAAATTATTAAGTAATACTCTGTGGAGAGCAACACCAAAAGCCATGTGGTTGGCAGAGCCGAACCTCGCTTTGATCCGCAACGCGTAATCCGCTGCAATGTCAGTTCGGACAAGATATTAAACGTCGTGCACCGGAAGAACATTGCACATTTTGTCTTGAGATTTCGTGTCGCACGTCCACCAGCTCCTCGCCAAGTGTTCGCTATTGTAAATTCCTTCTGTAAAAAATATGTAAGGATGTAACTCGTGTGTATCTACTCAATAAATAACTAAAATAATTGTTGTTGATAAATCCACCTGGTTCACGAAGAAGTATAGAAATTGAAAAAAAAAGATTTCAGGCGTTGCCTAGTATATTTTCTTATTTATTACTATTTTTCGCTTCCAAACTATAATTATTAATAAAAATAATGTGACCTCACCGGGGTTTCCCGTGCCGAGGACACTTAACAATATACTTTTTTGAAATTACATTTGAGAATAAACAAAGAAGACTAACTTAAAAAACAAATATGATTAACAAATATTCTGACAGTTTTAAAAACAAGGTATTTATGTACATCTATATTATTTATATTACAAAACACACAATGAAAAAAACTAAAACCTAACATAAACTATACACTTGTGGAGCAGTTGATTTAATATTGGAATGGGCGAATGAAACAATCCATTTTACTTCTACCTAGCTCCACTATCCATTTTTTAAAGCCTTTTTAAACATTTTTCGCTACTAATTGTTTTAATAGATAGTGAAAGTAGATTATAGATTTAATTGAATAATACTCAAAATCCCTTTGTCCGAAAGTGGTTTTAGTTTGTATTCGTTTAAGTTGTCTATGTGTTAAGGATCTAGTGATTTTATTATTTGTATGTAATGTATTGTGGGGGTTATGTCTTTCATTTGAGTAAGATTAGTTTTTGAATCTATAAGTTAGTATTGCTTTAGCGTATAATTGTTTTGGTGTCATAAGTTGTGATTTATGGAATATTTCTTCAGTAGATGTCTGTATCGGAACGGGAGTATTATTCTAATTATGGATTTTTGTGCAAAAAATAGACTATTGAAAACTGTGTCACTCGCATCACCCCAACCGATTATACCGTACTCCAAAATTGATTGGCACAATGCAAAATAAATCTTTATATGGGTGAAATAACTCAATTATATGAATCTCACTCGCATAAATAAAGGTTTCTGCTCTTTTACTTCACAAACATCAACAGATGAAAGAATTGAAGGAATATCGATGTTTAAATATGGGCAGAATGGTGAATGTTACACAGTATGTAAAGTGGCCACTTAAACCAGCCAATGACAGGTCTTAAGCGCTGTATTTTATTTATTTATTTTTGTTTATTAAGAAAAACAACAGCAATACAAAGAAATATACACAACATTATAAAAAAAAACATAAAATAAAGCCTAATCAGTTTTCCACATAAATACAATTATAAAAATCCAGTTCAGTTAAATATAATTTAAAGAAGTGCATGTGTGCGAGTTTTTTTTTGTGTGTGAGGATGCGTGTGTAAAAAGTGGAGTGTGGTTTTGGTAGGTATGTGAATATGTGTGTGATTGTATATGGGTGTGAGGGTAGGTTTAAGGACAGGGTAAGTGTGTATTTGATATATGAGTGAATAGAAACAATTTAAAATTATAATGTAAAAATATATATATATATATATATATTTTTTATAACAAAACATAATTTTTTTCAAATAATAGTTTTTTAATTTTGGTTTTAAAAGTGAGTTTACTGCAATTAAATATGTCTATGTTATTGAAAAATAAATTATAATTACGCGTCAAGCGAATCAGAGGAGAGTTCTGAGCATAGTTGTAGACTTCTATAATACCTTCTCTAAAATGTTCTTTATCTCTGTTGTGATATGGTCATATCATATCATATCACCCTGGTAAACATGATTTTTGTCTCAAGCGTACCACTAGATTCACTTAATGCTTCTTTATATCTTGTTCTCAAATATGTGCTCGGAATTTCTCAATTACCCACAAAATTTCGTCAAAGCCAGCCATCTCATATACATAGAAGTTTCCTTAATTTTTTTAATTTTTTTTTTATTAAATTGAAAACATATTATACATAATTATATACAATATTCCCAAGGAGTTTTTAAAAAAAAACTCATTTAGGGACATACAGATAACACATGTACATGTGAAATTTAAGGAACTATTAAATCCACTAGAAAATACAGCTTAGCCAGCATTCAAAAATGTTACTCACAGTTTCAAGGTAAGTCAGAATGTTTGAATATCGTGCAGTTGAGAATGCCGAAAGTATTCAAATGTTTTGATCCTTGCGTAATGGGGTAAATAAGTTCAAATTCAGGAAAAAAATACTACCAGACCAGTACAGGCGGCCTCCGTGGTGTAGTGGTCAAGACACTTAACTTACACACGAAAGGTTCCGGGTTCGATTCCCGGTGAGAACACAAACATTAAAAATGTGACTTTTCTCAAGCCTGGGTGTTCTGTGATGTAATTTACCACTGTAATTGGGCACCTAGCCTGTTGTGGTGCAAAAATAAATAAATAAATTACACTAAAATAAAAAATTTAAAAAATGTTTTTCTATCTGAGTTTATGAACATTATTTTTTTCAACTTTTTTTAATAATCTGATATATTTAGTGTAGGGTATTGTTCCTATAGAACAAACTTTTTGAACTTTTTCAAAGATGGTGAATGGTAATTATATTTATTTATTCATTCATTTCATAATATATACAGTTTTTTGTTCACTTTGCCCAGCTGTATGAAACAGTAATTAGTTGCATTACTGTAGAATGTTTTACATTTTGCTGTATAATTTTTAGGTTTATTTTATTTTATGAATCTAATAAAATAAACTAATAAAAATATAAAGCCAACTATGCTAGTATTATAAATGTTTGTAAAAGGCAGATTTGCTGTTTATATTAATAAAATAAATAAAATAATCTGATTCTACTTTTATTTTCTCGTTATTACTTAAACCTTATAACTGTATATCTTGAAATAAATATTTTGTCTACAAAACTTGAAACATACCTAAAATATTGTTGTTACAATTTCACCTATAGATTTCCGGTGTGTTGACCTTGACTTTTTCAACAAAGTATCTATTAGTGATGCTTATCAAACATCATTTGTTTCGAATCTAAATTATGTTAAATAATTATAATTTGAATTAACTTCCTGTTTCTTCAAACCAATGCTAATAACCAACAGCTGTTAATTCATACTACAGCGTCATGATGAAGCGTTCAACCAAAGAAAATAACTGCCGCAGAAATCACTTTAAAAACGGCTCGAGTCTTCAAAGCCGTTTACACGGGGAAAATACAACATTGTTTTGTCCCAGGACTGTGAACAACAATTTATACGACAGGATATTGTTCCGAGACATTGTCATGGAGGAACAGAGAGGCGGACAGGATCTCCCCGGAGAAATGGAAACCCAGAGAGAGAGAAAACAAACACGCACGGATAGGACTTTGCGACAATAGCGGTTTGCTCGACGTGAATGTGTTGCTCCTGCACATTTTAGTTGGCTAGAAGATACGGTTTTTAGCAATAAGCCCGCCAAAGTGCACTTATTTTTGCACTTTTAGTTTAAAATATACAAACAAAAGCATTTTTTTTTCAAAAATATGCTCTAAAAAAACATCACTTTCAAATTGTCAATCATCATCAAATAATACAATAATTAATGTGAATTGTTTGTGCCATTTTCAGTTTTCTGCTTATAATAAATTTTTAAAGGCCGTTTTCACAATGTAACACTGTTTTTTTTTCCCAGGATTAGAACATTGTTCACGTGTAAAAAGTAATTTGTTGAATAACAAAATGTCCTGAGACATCGTCACCGAGATAGACGGGGAGGCTATCTCCGCGGACAATGATTTGCCCCAGCTCCGTACGCGGGCACCAGCAACCATATTGTCCTCATTTAACACGTATGGATATGATCTTGTGACAGTAGCAATTTACATGACGTGAACGTGTCGCTCCTAAAAAAAATTTTTTTTTATTATTTTTTATCAACAAATTACAACAGGGGTGGAGAATACCTTAGAAAAGGGAATATGGAAGTCTAGGCATCTACAGGGCTTATGACCTGCTGTTTCATTTTATTATGCTGGTTTAAGTGGCCACTTTACAATCCAGTATTTTGTCTACAAACATTTTGACAAACTCAAATATTGTAATATTTTTTGTTATTTAGTTCGCTCTTTAACAATTCCAGTACATCTTGGAAAAAATAAATAGTTTTTTTTGTGATCTCGCTTGTAATAAACGCCGTAGTGTCATTGAGATATAATATAGAGATGACAATCTTGACAAATTCAAGCTAAATATTCGTCCCCAAAGGAAAGGGAATGACCTGGTGAGAGAGCAAGTGTCGTCACGTCATATCACGTCGACTTTGGTAAGCAAAACACGTAGTACAGTAAAAATGACGGACTGTTTACATCAGTCTTCTGTAAGTTATATATATATACATATATATATATATATATATATATATATATATATATATATATATATATATATATATATATATATATATATATATATATATATTGGACAATTTATAAAGCGCCATTTTTGTGAAAATCACCTCAAGGGCGCTGTACAATTAATAAATATCCCAGCACGTCTTGCAGCTACAGAGCGCATGGACGGTTGGGATTCTAGTTCCTCGTTTTCAATTAAGATCAATAAAAAAATATAACAGATAGGAGCTAGATTACAGGACGTCTTGCAGCTACAGAGCGCATAGACAGTTAGAAATTTAGCCCCCATTTACACATTTAAAAATTGACAAATAAATTTAGTGTTAATGATATTTATATTAATAAATGATATTTTAAAATAATAATAATATGAATAATAAAAAGGAGTAAGATTACAACACGTCTTGCAGCTACTAAGCGCATAGACGATTGAAATTCTAGACCCCATTTACAAAATTTAGGTATTTTAAAGTTGATATATAAAAGCTAGATAACCAATCATTGTGCAGCTACAAAGCGCATGGACGAGTGGAATTCTAGCAAAGTCAAAATGATATCAATAAATTTACAAAAAATAGAGCACAGTAGTAAATTTGTCAAGTGTTCATGCCAAGAAGTAAGCAATAAAAAACTAAATAAATAAAGCACTGTATCAACTCCATGGTGTACAAAGGGATATAGATATCCGAAGATTCGAAGTTCTATTCACTATGCCCTCAGATTAATAATGCGCTTAGCTATAGAGAAGCCCTATCGTTGTGTTTCATAGAACGGAAGCGTTGTTGGTTAGCGACAACTTTCCTCTGCTGGTGGCCATATTGTCTGTGGTAACTATGTCGCTTCCTTCCGCATACGCGTCGCCTTTTTTTGTTGTTTACGCTCAAATAACTGAGCAGGACAGAGACAGAAGATAACTCAAGAACTGGCAACATTAATATAAGACGTTTTTTGGTATTGAAATAGCCATTGTAAACAAGTATTGATAAATATAATAAAATTACTTACCGGTGAAAGGTTATATCTATCCTTGTCCAGATCGATTTGTGCAGTATCTAAGTGTACATATAGGCATTTTAGTCATTGCGAGGAGACAAAAGTTCAAATGTAGCCGTGGACTACCCGCAACAGATTTAAGTCTGTTATATCAAACATATGCCAATTGGCCGCAGGTTGTGGGACCATATTTCGAACGCTCATGCTTGCTCTAGTTATATACCTCAGTGCGTCGTGTATTCATTTTTGCAGCGCTCACGTGTGAATTGCGACCGAATTTTCGTATTGTTTCAGCGTTCTGCCCGGCGCCGTTGAGACTGTTTGGGGAACTGGGACAAAACAAAATTGTCATATCTATTGTATTGTCCACGTGTAAATGGCCGTTTATTTGTTATTGTTGGAAACTTGTTTAGACGTTCAACTTTTGCTTTCTTTTTAACCTCACAAACAACAGTAACCGCATGTTCTAAGAATCACAACAATTTTAAACCTGTTTTAACAAAGGTGTACCGCGTTCGACTATATATGTACCTCATGTGACCATAAATATTTTTAGTCCAAACGGGACATCTACTAATTTTAATTATTTTTATGTTTTTTTATATTTTTTATTAATAAATTTCATAAAAGATACATATTTTTTTAAAATTCTATACATATCTACTTTTACACATGTAGTAAATGTTATCACTGCAACTCTCCAAAAAAGAGACTAACTCTTGTGCTTGGAGAGTGACTTACACTGTCGTAGTTGTTTATTGTATACTATAAGAGTTTATAAATTTTTTAATACGAGTACATGAGAAAAAAAACATAGGATATATAAAGAAAAAACATAAAATAATAATACATTCATACTAATTAAAATTTATTGTAGTTTTTACACGTGTTCAAAAAATTTTTTTAGATTTACTTTTATTTTATTTATTTATTGATATATTATTTTTAATACTTTTTATTTCACTGGGAAGATTATTATTATTTTTTACACCTTTGAAGACAAAGCTATTTTGACCATGATTTGTGTGGAATTTAGGAATTTTAATATTGTGTTGGTTGTTGGTATCTGAGTGACTTATTTATATCAAATTCTTTTCTTTTTTTGTATAATATAATTTATTTTATAAAGAGTGTCTACTGTATGAACCTTAAATATTTTAAATAGACTTTCCGTATTGAATGTTGAGGGTTTCTTTAGAAATACTTTAATAATTTATCTTTTTACTATTTTAATAGAGTTTAATATATTGGCGTATGAACCACCACTCCCTACAATACCAATTATAATATTTTTAATAATTACAAAGTTAGTCAACAATGTGTTGAGTATGTTCAATGCTGAATTTCCTCCCCAGGAAGTTATTAAATCTTGTGTGGCTATGATGTCTCACTATAGTCCTTAAAATATAGCTTGATTAGAATGACAGTTGTCAGCAAAAGTGACAACATAACTTTGTTGTAACGTCTAAGGGGCGATTAATATTGACTCACGAAAAATCATTCGTATCTGGCATGTTATTTTTTTTTAAATACAACGCTTGACATATAAATCAACGTAATTTTATAGAATCCGCTTTAAAACTACAAAAAAACTGAAATAAACCTAATTATTATCGACGTTCTTACAAGGTTACTTTGAGAAAGCCTTTGACAAAGTAGAATGGAAAAGACTCTTCGAGATTTTAAAGAAAATTGATATCAAATATAGAGATAAACGAATAATCCAGGCGCTATACAAGAATGAGGCCGCTATAATCAGATGTGACGATGATACAAAAGAAGCCAATATAAGACAAGGGGTAAGACAGGGATGCTCACTATCACCTGTTCTTTTTAACGTTTATATACAGGGTGCGATTGACGACTTGAGAGAGACGATGAGTCACAGAGAAGGTGTAAAGATACACGGGCAAAAGGTGGATATGATAAGGTTTGCTGACGATATTGCTATGGTTGCTGAAAGTGAAGAAGAACTGCAAGAGGCCTTAACAACTATGGAAAGCATTCTTCAAAATAACTACAGTATGCAGATAAATAAAGACAAAACAAAGCTACTGACTGTAGGCCGAATGCAACACCAGATGAGAGTAGTGATGTCGGGAATACCACTAAAGAACACCAAGGAGTTTGTCTACCTCGGGAGCAAAATAACGTGGGACGGTCGGTCTAAAAGCGAGGTCGACAGCCGTATACATCAAGCTGGACTTGCATTTAATAAAAGGTCAAAAATAATAGAATCAAATAATATAGACCTAAAACTAAGAATACTCCTAATCAAGACCTATGTATGGAGTATCTTAATGTATGGTTGCGAGACATGATGCCTATCCAAAAGAGATAAACGGAGACTAGAGGCTTTTGAGATGTGGTCCTATAGAAGACTACTAGGAATTTCCTGGAGAGATCACATTACAAATGAGGAGGTTCTCCAAAGAATCGAAGGTGGAAGGCACCTGCTCAGAACCTTATCCGAAAGGCGAGTAAGATGGATCGGCCATGTAATACTTCAAGAAGGCTTCCTGCGTGTCATAATGGAGGGGATGACCGAGGCGACAAATTCTAGGGGACGCCCACGCCGAAAGTACCTGGAGGACCTATTAGAGGACGTGCGCTGCTCATTATATGTTGACTTTAAAAGAACCGCACAAGACAGGGAGGAATGGAGGAGAAGGATGAAAGTAATTGCTGTCAGCCAATCGTGTCAGCAAAGGAATTATATACCATGGTCTTTTAAGAGATAAGGTCAAAAATTTGTTGCAACGGAGACGGAAGAGTTGAGGAAATGTAGACGTTTAAACAAAGACAGAATAATGAATGTTACTTTGTGTAAAGTTACCACTTAAACCAGTCAATGACAGGTCATAAGCCTTGTAAATGCCTATACATACATATTCCCTTTTCAAAATATGTTAACCCTCTCCGTTGCAACAAATTTTGAACAACGTAAGTCCTTAACATGTTCATAACATGTCACTCTTACTCAAATGAAAGACATCACATACAAATAATATAATCACTAGATTCTCAAGACAAAGACAACTTAAACAAATACAAACTAATACCTCTTTTGGACAACGGGATTTTGGGTATTATTTAATTAAAATCTTTACCCTACATACACTATCTATTAAAACAATTAGTAACGAGAAAATGTTTAAAAAGGCCATAAAAAAATGGATAGTGGAGTTGGGTAGAAGTAAAATGGATTGTCTCATTCGCCCAAACCAATATTGAATCGACTGCTCCACAAGTGTATAGCTTATGTTAGGTTTTTGTTATTTTCGTTGTGCGTTTTTGTAATATAAATAATATAGGTATATATTTATACCTAGTTTTCAAAACAGTCTGAATATTTTGTTAATTATCTCTATTTATTAAGTTAGTCTATTTTGTTTATTCTCAAATGTAAAAAAATTTCAAAAAAGTATATTGTTAAGTTTTCTCGGCACGGGTAACCCCAGTGAGGGCACCTTATTTTTATTATTGTTTATAGTTTGTAAGAGTAAAATATGAATAAATTAATAATTAAATTTTAAAGAATAAAACGAGTATTCAAGAAAACTCACATAATTAATTTATTCATAGTTTTTATAAGCACAAGTGCATTAGCACACCTGTTACAATGGGAAGGTAATAGAGTCATCTTAAATTATCTATACAGTAAAATCGAATATTCTGTTTTAAAATGTGTATATATTTGCATGAAAATTTAAAGTGCCATCGTTGGCAACCCGTATTTTGTTTAAAAAAATATTTTATTCATTATTCATTTCATCAATTTTTCAAACAGAATTGATTTTTCTTTTGAAATTGAAGATAGTTCTGTCAACTTCCAGTAAGCAGAATTACCTTTTTATAAAATTTATATTTGAAACACTAACTTTGTGGCTATTCATTATAATAAAATAAATAAAACAACGTTGTTTTTAACCACTAATTTTTATTTTCCACCTACCGGTTTCAAAGCAAACAAGCTTCTTCGTCAAGGTTTACGTAACTAATGAATTGATTCCTTTTTTATTGTTATCATGTTCACTAAACACTACTTGTGGACCCAATAAATTAAGTCGTTTTTTCCTTACACGGGTGGTAATTTGATATCACTATTTTCGAAGTTAGACAGGAGAGGACTAAAAGAAATATTGTTTATTTGGTTATTAATTATTGTTTTCTTATTAAAAATCGCTTTTTTAATTTCTAAGTTGTCTAATTTAAATATTTTATTTTCAACATGAAGTACTTTTAATCCAGAGTCTTTATTGAAGTTATGATTATTTTCTATCAGATGATTTGCGAATTCAGAAAAATCATTATGACTTAAGCATCTTAGGTGTTCTTTTACTCTAATATTAAAGTTTCTTTTAGTTTTTCCAATGGAGATTGAATTGCAATCATTACAATTTAATTATTATATTTTTACAGATTTATTATATTTATAGACTTTGTCTTTGTGTTTTTTTAACAATGTTCGTATGTTATTAGTTGCGTAGAAAGCCGGTTAAATATTTGATGGTAGGGAATTAGATAATTGTTTTGAAAAAATGTCATTTATAAAAAGAATCCGCATTTAGAATCAGTAACCTGCAATTAAATATGTTAATTATTTTAAAACACGAATATTCTATTACTACTACTACTACCATCACGCCATTTCAGAGATTAGGCAGAGAGAATGGACCGCCACACGCGTCTATCCTCGCGTATTTTCCTAGCTTTTTCCACATTTATACATCTTTTCATACATGCCCTTCGGTTCTGTCTGCTTTTGACATGACCGGACTTATCATTTTGATTTATCTGATCATGCCACGTCTTCCGTGGTCGTCTTCGTCTCACGTTAATGTTTATTTTTGCCATATATACCTACTTGTTATACCATTTTTTCTTCGTCCATTCGTTCGGGACCAAACCATCTCAAAAACCCTTTCTTAATCTTATCAATCAAACTTGACTCAGATTTACACTCTCACCTGATTTCATCATTCGTAACCCTGTCATACATTGATTTTTCCGCACATTCGTCTAAGAGATCGCATTTCAACCGCGTTCACTCGGCTTTCATCCTTCTTTTGCCAGTTCCATGTTTCACTTCCATACTTTAGTTTTGGGACTAAAACTCCGTTACGCGCTGCCAATTTAGCTTCGATTGCCATATTTCTATTTTTTATTATTTCAGAAATACAGAACTTAAATAAATTATAGTGCTGTCAATACGGTGTATAAGAATTGAAAATGAATCTTTTGGCTTAGTTTAATAGTCTATTCACAAATAAAAAAAGAATAAAAAAACCACTTAACCTCCTCATTGGTCGATGATAACAAATACACATAAATAATATTATATAAAATTTTGTGTGTCATGTCCCAAATCCATATCTTACGTAGTACCATAAGGATGGGTCAAGAGAAGGATATAATTAGGAAAATTTCACTTTTTTAAAAACATTTAAAAAGTAATATAGGTCAATGAAATACTGTCCAGTAAAAAATATATTTTTTTGCTAATATTAAGAAGCATACAAAATGTTTTTAAATTTGTAATTTTGAACTCCCGCAAAGACGGTCATTCCACTGGCCACGCCCCTAATACGTCACGATCCATGTTTATTTGTTCCTGGCCATTGAAATTTTATGAGAACATTATCACGAATATCGACGGCACAACAAACAAGGCCAAACTCGTTGCGTTTTTCTACGAACGTATTTTAATTAAATTTATTTTTTACACTTATGTATGAAAACATTTCTCTACGGAAAAGAACACTAGAGTACAATATGCCAAAAATGTAAAATATGCTCCCATTAAATATAAAAAATCAAAAAAACTTATCTGGCTCAAGAGAAAGACGTCTGCTGAGAATTTGGCCTTTAGAACGTGGTTTTTTATATTAATTTTTTTTTTTGTTTTTCTTTTTTATTTGGTAAATTTTTTATTTTTATTTTCGATGTAAATGTTTTCTTTTTTTTCCATAGTAATAAGAGTTTTTACATGTTTTTATAATTTAAGCGATTAGATTATGCATATATATTAGAACTTAACTATAAGTACCTACTGACGAACTGCATTTTATGCAGTTCAGTAGGACTTGATAATTTATATGTTAATTTATAAAAAAGAAAAAAGAAAATAAAATATCCAATAAAATATCCATTAATTATTCTCAATCCATTTCATATATTTTTATCGGTATTCGTAGTATGTCATATTTCCCTATTAGAGGTAATCCACCAGGAATAATATTACGCCAGAAAATCCATCATCCTCTAAATTTGGATGGGAATAACGAGACAGGTTACCTTAAAGGCAGTGCTGAGACTAGTTTACTTGGGGCTAGTTGACCCAATTATTCAATATGGATTAAGAATATGGGGACTAAGTTTTAAATCTTATACGGATAGAGTCTCGAACTTACAGGTACAAATTTAAAAAATCATCGTACCTGTAAAAATAAAGAATGAGGCAAAAGACAACAATAAAATATTATTTGATTTTGTTAACGTTTTGCCAATTAACAAACAGTGTCAGTATAAGATAATGACAGATCATTTCCTCGATTGCAATTTTAAATCCAAAATAAACCACCAGATCATGACCCGACAAGTATCGGCACAGCAGCTGATGGTACCATGACAGAAAAACTACTATGGTGACAGAACAATGGGTAGTGTAGTACCAAAACTGTACAATTTAATACCAGCTAAAAATCGTAAAGAAAAAAACCTAATTTCATTTAAAAAAATAGTGAAAAAATTATTAAACAGCAAGAGAAACTTAAGTGTATAAATATATTTTATTCTTTAATTATTATTAAACTATGTACTTACTTATAAATTTAAAAAAAAATGTAATGTAACCCGCAGACAAGCTTCGGCTTTGCGGGAACAAAAATACAATTATGTATGTTACTTATTTGTTAAAATGAATAAAACTAAAAAAAAAAAAAAAAACGCGACGGTCCCGTTTAAACCGGGTCGTATGGTCACGTTATATATATCTCACGTGACTTTGTTTACAACAATATTTATAAACTAACTCTGCCTGGTTTGACCGCATGAGTGCATCAAGAGTTGCTCTACATTCTAATTGTAAAATTATGTAGGTGCATGACTTTGTGTGTAGAATGTTAAATATGGGTAAAATGTTATTACAACAGAGATGAAGATTATTTTAGAGATGGGAAAATTAATGTTTTTTTTTAAACAATCGCTTTTTCACAGTATAAAGACACAAGTGAAACAAAAAAAGTTTGAACAGTATTTTGAGTTTGTTAAAGTTTTTGTAGACAAACGTATTACAAAAGAGATGAGAATATTTTAGATAAGAGAGTATGGAAGTCTAATCATTTACAAGGCTTATGATTTTTCACTGTTTATTGTAATAACTTTCATAACAATTGTTGAATACAATTAAGCTTGCTAATTTGAAAAAGGTCAATCATAATCTTTTTTTTTCCTTTATTTATCATTAATTTATTCATATAAATGTACATTATAAAATGGAATATCTTAATTCATACATATAGAAATAATTAGGTAAAATTACATAATATCCAAAGAAAATGTTAAAAAAGTAAGAGAATCTTGTAACGAAAAACTCCCTCAGAGACGTGAAAAATGTCAATGTCCAAAGTGATAATGTTCAACATAGAGATAGCCCTTCCAACAGGAATAACCATTGGCAGGTTGGTCCTGTATATTGGAATGTGAAACAGTCTATGTTGACGCTGTCTAAGGTAATTATGAATTATGTAAATGCTCCGCATAATTTCAGGGTTGTCAATAATACCGCGCAACAATCGAAAGTGCGTTGTTAAATACACATTCCTTCTAGTCTTCAAACTGCTGTAACCAAGCATACCCTGGAGGAACTCAGTGGGATAAAGCCATGGATAATATCCGCACTCCTTCATGTAGAGAAACCGAAGAAATTTCTTCTGAACCCTCACCACCATAAGAGAGTACTTCAGCTCACACGGTCCCCAAATCATCGAGCCACTCTCGAGTCTACTTAGCACCAACGAGTTATAAAAAATTCTTTATTTGTGCATGCTGGGTTCACACTTAATTGATGCACGATATCTTAACATAACAAATTGTAAACTTATAAAATTAGAAATCAAACACTGATGTGCGTCTTCTGAACACTTTATTTTATTTTTACAAATATAAAAAATATAATCAAAAATTTTATTACGGTATTTTCAAACGAATTTTCGTTTATTCAAACAAATTTTCAAACGAATCATTTGTTTGAAAATGCCCCAACAAGGCAAAACAATTGTCACGAAATTTTTGTTTTTAAATTTTTTATACTTGTAAAAATAAAATAAAGTGTTCAGTAGACTCAAATCGGTGTTTGATTTCTAATATTATAAGTTTAAATATGGAGTTTTACAAAATACAAATCAATCCATATCAAATTGTGATTATTATGCCAATGTCGTATATATTGTTTATGAACCATGTTAAATTTAAAAAAAAAAAAAAAATGTCACGTTTAAGTGGACTCGTTCAGAAATCATCCTTCTCAGGATGGATTGCCTTAATAAAAAAAAATTTAAAAAAGTGGACTCGTTGCCTAGTATGAAGGTAGAATCGTTAAGTCCAGTCACTCTTAGAAATGGTTAATTTTAACAGAATTTTTTAAAACGATTAGTGTATTTTCTGAACATTTTTTTTACTAAAGTATTTTGCCATTTCACACATTGTTTTCTCCATTGAGGCACACCCCGGACACTACATACAAAAAACATATCTTTCGGGGATAAAAATAAAGTAAACGCAACCATATTTTAACAATGATTTGAGTATGTCCAAATGTTTGCAGACAGGCTGGATTTCCTCTCTAGGGAGTTATTCAGATCTAAAATTGTTGCAGCAGAGAAAAAACATTTTTAAAATGGGAATATTGAAGTCGAGGCATTTACAGGGCTAATGACTGTTCGTTGGTTGGTTTAAGTGGCAATTTTAGATACTGTGTAACATTCACCATTCTGCTTATGTTAAATTATGTTAAAAAATGGACATAATACAAGAATATCAGAACAATATTACATACAACATTCCAAAACGAGACAAAGACAATCGAGACATAAATCAGGGACTGAAATTATACAATAAACTACCAGACAAAACTAAACAAAAGACCCAGAAAAACTTTTCGAAAGATGTAAAAATATTATTATGAACAGAGTATGATTAAAAAATATATATTCTTTTTGTAAAAAATGTAATAATCTCTAAGGGTCAATAAATAAATTGTATTTTTTATCAGAAATATATTAAAAATGATTGATTTAATTTATTTATTTACTTATAAAGAGTTTATAAGATATTTTTTGGGCATAATTTCCAACTCCATGGGACTAAAAGTCCTACGTTGAGTTGAAACAAGTTATTACTTAATACAGACATACGAGTATATCACCACAAATATTATATAGGACAAAAGACATTAAAAAATCAAATTTATGGAAAATCAATATGGCAAACAGCAAGCTCAAACATTTGGAAAATCATCAAGGAGTTTCCCACTCAAATTCCTCCCACTAAGAAAAATCCAGTCCTTTGAAAATAGTTTTTGTCCTTGAGAGCTTAATACGCTTTTCCAAAATGTAATATTTCATCATCGTCATTACCTTTCCTCACCTAATGGTGCATAGGGCACTGCATTAGTACACCAATCGCAGCGTATCTCGATCAATTTGATTATGTATTTAACTTTTTGTACATAATGTCATTTGTACATAGGCGAGTTTATTGCCAAATGGCAGTTTCTTCCAACCAACCAATAAAATAAAAGTTTTTTATAATTTAAGTTACAGAACATATTCAACAAAAGCTTAATGTATAAAAATAGAAATAAACGTATTTTTTTATAAATTATCATAAATCAAAACTTTTACTCAATGGGGAAAAGAAGAAAAAGGAAAGTAGGAGAGATTAAGGAAGAGAAAGGAGATGTTTCTTCAGACGTGATTTAAACAGAGATAATATAGTAACATCTTTGATGGTGGATGGGAGATGATTCCACAGTCGAGCCGCATGGACACTATATTACATAAAGATAAGGCGATCACTCTTACGCTGCAGGTACCAGTCTTTAAACAATGAAATATTCTGGTGTAAATACACCCGTTTAAATAATATTTCACATCAACCATGTCGGGAATCCAACCCGAGACCTCTTGTTTAGGCAAACGCGCTGAATAATACAGCATGGTGAAAAAGTTTAATTACTTTTTTTTAATGGCGTGACTGAAAGAACGGCCTTTTAAAACGACTGAAATGAAATCGTACGATTTCCTTACTTTTTATCAGACTACAACCTTAAGGTTATTTTGCTACAAAATGGTCGGTAAATAAATTAGAAGAAAACGAATGCCTTGTTGTTGTGATACTCAAGTGCATTTTCTCCCTTATTAGCGATTAGCCGGGTATTCAGAAATCAGTGAATCGCCTGTGTATCTTATTTGTGAAGTCATTCAGGTTTCGAGTTAGTCATTTTCTCGAAATCATGACGTGATGACGTGCGCCTCGCGACCGCTCGAGAAATCATCAAATACTCTTGAAACTTTTGCAAATATTGCGAAATATAACTTTGTATTTTTATTAGAGATACCGTAAGCAGTGATGGTTCAAACACGTGAAATCAGAAAGTCGTGTTTTTAAAAGTGGTCATGATATTTATTGTGTTATTAAATTTGATTTAATACAGTGTTTTTTGTTTTAATACAGCTTGATTACGAGTGCCTTCGCAAGGATTTTGTTTCTATTTTATTGCCAGTAATGATTATATATTGTATTGTTGAATGATGTCTAATGACAAGTTAATTGGATACCCACATCTGAGGTTAGTGTATTATGTTAACAATAGTTTACTGTATCATTAACTTTTCAAAAATGCATTATAAAATTACAAAAATAACTGATTAGAACACAGATAAAGTACATGTTAGAGATGGAAATGTTAGTGTACGCATTTACATGGCTTACGGACTGTAATTGGCCGGTTTAAGTGGCCACTTTACACACTGTGTAACATGCACCATTTTGCCTGTGTTCCAATATCCATGTTTTTTTCTTTTCCGCTGATTTTAGTTACGTAAAAGTGCTGAAACCTTTATCGTGTGGGTGAGATCTAAATAACTTGCTTAGGAGAAAATCCAGCGTGTCTACAAACATTCGGATATATCTAAAAGCTTGTTAGTTAGAATTCAATTATGTTATGATACAAACAAAAAATATTACAACAGTTACATTTTCATGTAATAAAATAAATAAAACAACTTTGTTAATATCCATTTATTTTTTATTTTTTCTACGAACCGGTTTCAAATCTGTACAAACATCTCAAATTACGCTTCCCATCCTCAAAATACAAAAGGCTTGATTTATTAGTTCCATATGTGTAGCATAATGTTCCACAGTGTGGGATGAAGTTGGATTGGCATGGTTTAGCTCAAAGTTTTTGGTCTTTCGTCTTTTTGAATATATTGTATACTATTATTGTTTTGCCCTTGTTTGTCTTTGCTAAATAGTTTTATGTTCTTTTTGATCAGTTTCTTGCATTTATGTTTCTTGATAAAACTGTTGTAATTGGCTTAGGCCGTATATATATAATAAATAAATAAATAATACTGATTTTAAAAAGATGATAAAATTCATTAATTCAGTAAACCTTGATAAAGTAGCTTGTATCGCTTTGAAACCGGTCGGTAGAAAAAAAAGTGGTTATAAAAAAATATGTTTTAATTATTTTATTATAATGTTAGCCTAAAAGATAGTGCTTCAAACATAAAATTTATGGTAATATTTTCTTTTAAAAAACAACAATGGCTTAACACGGGCACAGCCTAAAACGTCTTAATAAATTCATGATTATGTAGACGGGAGTAATTTTGAATGAATAAATAAATAAATATAAACATTACTTCAAATAAATAGCTAAAACATTTTTTAATTACAATAGTAAAATAATAAAAACATAAAAATGTAAAAAAAATCAATTATTTTCCTAAAAGATACTGTGTTAGACTACATTTCGATTTTATTTATTTTTTGTATAAACCACTTTAACTTTTGAGTTATACGTCGACCGGTTTCGAGGTTACTTTCTCGTCTAAGTTAGTATTATTCGCGTTGCTATTTATATTATAAAATATTGTAAGAAAGAAACCATAATTTTAATCAAGAAACGGGTGGAGAAATTTTACATGTTATAAAAATGGTCTTCGTTTACACAATATAGAATGATTAGAAATAATACTAATAATCAATTAAATTTAACGTCGAGTCATGTTTTAAAAATAAATTTAAAAAAAAAGTTCAAACCCACTTGTTCTTGTAGCATGTGGTAACGAAGTAAATGGTTTTACTGAAATTACAAATTAAAAATAATAAATATTTATAGAATCACTTTGTAAAGCGCCTCTAAGTATTGCCTTACAATAATGGCGCTATATAAGAGTATGTTATCCATCAAAATAATAATTCAGAAGCTAAAGGAATAGCTATAACATTAAAAAAGTATAAAAGTCGATAGTATTGAAAAAAAAGTGTAAATTATGTAATTATATTAATCAATAAAAGAAAAAAAAAACATTTAAACAAACAATTTTTTTTTAAAACTTAGATTTTTAGAAAAAAACTTATCATGAACATGATCATAATACCAGAGAAAACGTGAAAATCAGACTCCAATTTAGAAAAAAAATCAATTTTAATTGGGCAGTAAAAAAATATTATTTATTTATTTGATAATAAATTGTAGTCTGCATTACTTTGCGGTCTGTTTAACTCATTACTTAATGCAGACTGTAAATATTAGTTGAAGGTTAATGAAAAGAAATTTGATAGCTGCTAAACTGCCAATATAAATTTAAATTTTCAAAAATAAAAAAAAATACTTCTTTATTTTTATTACCTTATACTTGTTTTTTTTTATTTTTTACTATTATATCAAATTGCATTGTAGTATTGGCAAATACGCATTTCATATATACATATTTTTATTTCTTATTTTTGCGTGATAATATATGCTTGCTTGTTTATTAACTTAACTTAAAAATGTCTTTCTTGCTTACCGTAACACTTTATTTATTGTTTGCTTTACAGAATTTATTTCATAAGCTTATATCTTTGCATTTTTTGTTTATATGCTTACTGTTTTTTCTTGCATACCTTTGTTATTATTCTTTTCTTTTTTTTACTTTGTAAAACTTTTTATCATATTCTTTTTAACTAATTTCACAATTTTTTTCTGTATGTTCTGTTTATTATTTAGTATGTTAGCATGTATTTCATTTTTATTTATTGTAAATGCCTTTTGGGCGTTAATGAACAAAATAAATAAATAAATAAAATAAATATGTACAGAAAATGCATCCATATTGTTCGCAAAACCCGTATTCAGCAAGCGAATCGCCATATTAACGGGTGAATTTTGACTTGGATTTGTATGGCTTCTGGGTGTGTAAAACACTGCTTGAGATCTCGCTCTAGTATAATTATTGGCAACATACAAACTGATCTCTTTCAGTTTATATAATCTAATATATACTTCAGAAATCAGCTTATAGAAATGTTTTCTATGAAAAATTTGACGACGAGATTTAAGGGTGTTGTAATCCAGCTTCTTTGCTAGAAATAATGATGGATTCAAGAATCAAGGAGCCATTGATCAATGCGCTTTGTAGCTGCAAAGCCTCGTTAAAGTAAATGTCATTAAATTATATTTAACTTAAAATTCATAAATAAGGCTTAAATGTCAACCGTCTACTCGCTTTTTAGCTGAAAAATGTGTTGTGATCCAATTTTTATTTGTCAACTAGTTTGAAAATAATTAGAAATACCAAAATGTTTATTTATTTATTATTTATTCATTAATTAATTTAATTAAAAAGTACACATGGATAAAAATTAAGATTAAATACAAAAACCTCATCAAGCCACTTTTTGTAGCTTGTTGGTGAAGTTTATCTACATAAATATTAATCCTACATAAAAATAAATATTTTAAATAATGTGCAGTAGTTAAACTGTATCCGCTCAATCAAAAATTAGAAAAAATATATAAGAAAAACAAATGCTTATATCACGAAAAGAAGCAATATACATATAAATCAAATTTGAACACATTAGTCAATTAAAATAAAAAACTCTTTATTAAGAAGAGATTTTTATAATTAATGTAAAGGGACTAGGTTTCATATCATCCATGTGCTCTATAGCTGCATGACATGTTGTAATCTAGCTCCTATCTGATATTTGTTATTTAATTAAATTACCCTATTTTTCGAAGGATAAGACGCACCCCAAAATTTTTATACCATATTTAGAAAAAAAATGTTTTTGACAGCAAGACGCATCAGACCATAAGACGTACCCCAATTTTTGGTTGGATTGTCACAGAAAAAAGTACGTCTTATAGTCCGAAAATAACGGTTTAGTTGGAAACGAGAAAATAGAATCCCAACCGGGTCAAATCGGTTCGAATCGGGTTGTGGTTCCGTAGCTAGTGTCTCGGACTTACGGATCAAAGATCCGTGGTTTAAATCCCACTTTAACCCAACTTGATTACCATTTTCTCATAGTTATTTACAACTCGTTGAAAATGGCTCTCAAAATCAAAGGTTCGGGTAAATAATAAGAATGCAAACAATTCTTCTAAAAAAAAAACCGTTTTTTCCTTTCTTAATTTTATATAAAGTAAATATTTTTCTTTTATTTGTTTATTTAATAAAAAGAAATATTTGCATTCCTATGATTTACCCAAATACTTTATCTTGACGGCCATTTTTAAAGAGTTGTAAATAACTCACGATTAGAAAATGAGAATCAAGTTGGGTATCAAGTAGTATATTATAGCAAATCAAGTAGAGGGGGATTCGAACCACGGACCTTCGGTCCGTGAGTCCTAGATACAACACAGGACTACAACCCGATTCAAATTTAGTTATTTAAAGCTTTTAGCCTGGATAAAATACCAGTATACGACATAACCTTAAATTTATTTTTAAAACTTCAGATATATGAAATTCAATATGTTTTTTTGCCAGATTGTATAGCGTTAAAAACTTTACAAAACTGCATCATTCAGTCAAATCCGCATTTTTTCGAGTTAACGTTTTTTGCCAGTAACCCACGATATGTTTGTTAATATTTATTTATTTATCAATACCTTTACAATATTTGTATTCTTTTTTTAAAACAGAATAATGTTCCCTCACTGGTGTACCGCGCCAAAGGAAACATTTTACAAAAAGTGAAACATGCCTTAAATTAGTTATTTAACCAAGTCAACACAATAATTAAAAAAAAACATAAATTATCTTTTAAACCTAATTATCATAAACATAATGAGCAATATAAACTAAAACACTCATAAAAAACATAACCAATTTATATAGACCTGTAGACCAAATTTCATATACAGTAAACAAATTTTACCCATTTGGGTTGAACCACTCATCGATCCGTGCGCAACCCACCTCCACTATCCATTTCTTAAGCTGTAGCTGCAAGACGTGTTAAGATATTTACTGTACAGCGCCCTTGGGGTGATTTTCACAAAAAGGAGCCTTGTAAATTATCCACAATAATAAAAATACTAGCTTCTTAAAAGAGGCTTAGCGGGTTAATCCATTATTTTTTTTATTTTTTAATTTTTTTTTATCCCGACTTGATAGATAAACCCATCATTAATTATTCTAGTTTTTTGCGAAACGTTCGCTATAAAATATTTGTTGTATTGATCAACTTATAATTGTATACTTTACTGTTACGGCCTTCGATCCAAATTTAAGGTGTCAATGATTTGACATTTAGATTGATAATATTATTTCAGTAAGAGTCAATACATATTACGCAATATACCATACTTGTATTATATTACATTGCTTGTATCTGAGTACCTACATATTAATTAACTTGTAGTTTCTACGTACATAATATAATATGTACCATAATATAAAGCCGAAAAATGGGGTGAGTGTGCTAGAACGGGTCAAAAACAGCGATTTTTCAATAATTGAATTCATGCAGGGCTCAAAACCTGCGTATTGGCATACTTATCAACGGAAAAATACCAAGAAAAAATTGCATTGTATCATTTGTAGCGCAAAGGGCCTAAAATGGCTTTTTTTAACAGTTCTTACGAATTGCAATTTTTCACTTAATATATTTATTTACAACGATGTGACATTGTCCATTTGAATTTATAGAGATGAAGAGATAAGAACAGTTAAAAATATTATTTTTTTAAATGAAAAAAACATTGACAAAGATAAAAGACATCAAGACAAGGTCTGGACTATTTATTTAGTACTCGTTTAAATCGTTGTAAACCCAAACCAAAAAAGTCCAGATCTTGTCTTGAGTTAACAATACGACAAAGACGGGTCATTGGGGAATTTAGGCTATGGTTTGTTCTATGCTGATTGATAAACAATACTTCATTTTTTCTCAACCTACGAGTCGGAATATAGAATTTTATACGTCTCAGTAACGATGGCGCATCGATTATACCATTTAGTATCAATACTAGTCCTACGTTTTTGTAGTTGAGAAATATTTACAATTTACTCTATATGAGTATATTAATAGTTACTTATATTATCGTCATCATCATTCCTTTTTCACCCCTAATGGTGCATAGGGCACTGCATTGGTTCACCAATCGCAGCGTATCTTGATCACTTTTGTTACATGAAGTTAAGATGATTATTCTCACGCTTCAGGTACCAGTCCAGGGACTTTGAAATATTCCGGTGTGAAAACACCCTTTAAATGAAATATTTCATTTCAACCATGTCGGGAATCGAACCCGAGACCTCTTGCAGGGCAAGCAAACGCGCTGACAATTACGCCACGAGGCCGATAATTTTTAAATATCAGTATATGAATAATTAATATATGTATAGGTAACTAAGAGACGAGGTCTGTATGATATGACGTTCTTTTCTCTCTGCTTACCCATTTGTTTAAAGTATTGCGTATATTTCAATCAAAATCTTTCAAACTCTCCTGACAAAATCTTTAACTAATTTATAATCGGGTTGTGGTCCCGTGGCTAGTGTTGCGGACTCGCGGGCTAGAGGTCCGAGGTTCAAGCCCCACTCCCCCCGACTTGATTTCCATTTTCTAATCGCGAGTTATTTACAACTCGTTGAAAATGGTCACAAAAAATGAAATATTTGGGGAAATTGTAAGAACGCAAATATTTTTTTCTTTATAAATTAAAAAAAAAAACCTTTCAATCCACCCCATTCGACAGTAAAGTACAGTGTAGTGTGGAGTTTCATGTTCTTACCATTCATGGAATAAAACCCGAATTGGTTCCAAGAAACAATTCAAGCATGTCATGTCGGCTTTGGGTGGTGTTATGCAAAAACGTGTCAAGCCACAAAATCGAATCGAAAGTGTCAAAATTATGATCCGAAAGAGACATTCTTACTTTGAAAAAATTGTTTGTTGAATTTAAACTTACAAATTTTCTGTAATACCTCGATGTGTTGACCAAAACTGGACTAAACAAAATATAATGCTTGAAATTGCTTAACGTATTGTTACAAATTAATATTTGTACGTAGCTAACGTGATAAAACTATTGCAAAAATGTATTAATCCCGCAAAAGACGCTTTGATTACCAGAATTGCCCACAAGTTTTGTTAATTACAAACCGCAGCTAACTTTTTGTAATTTGTGGATTTTTATTGGGTGAAATTCCCAAGCTTTTATTTCAATTTTATTTATTTTTTTATTAAAATTTTCCTTCGTAATAATTTACATTTTTTTGAAAATTTTACATAAAAGACACAAAAAAAACTATAGTTTTTACATATCCTATGGGAAGTAAGTTAAAAGTAAATAGTTTTAAGATGTTCTGTAAAAATGTGTTATTCCACGTTTTTGTTAAATTTTGAAAATAAAAAATAATACCTATACATAAAATTTTTGTCACCTTTTTTGGTTCAGTTAAGTACTTTTTATTTAATTATTGTATATACGCCCTAAGCCTGTCTTCTTCATATAACTATTGTGTAGTTATATGAATAAACATACGAGTATGTACAAGAAATTGAACAAAAATAACATACAACTATGTAGGAAAGACAAACAAGGGCAATAAAATAATGGTAAACAATAAATGCACAAACACAATCAACATATAAGACTTCGATCTAACCCATGCTAATCCAACTTCATCCTACACTGTGTTAATGGCGAAGTGATTTACCCAAAGAATCCTTAGTTGTGTGACGAATTGCCAAATCTACACATTCCGGACATTAGGGATTAAAAAACAAGAGTTGCTCTCAAAAGATTTAATAAATAGCAGATTTTTAATTCTGGTGACACGGTTGCGAACATGAAAAGAAATTGATTGCAACAGAGATGGGACATAACTTATAGCATTAAAACATTTAAAAATGCATATAAGATGTATCTCTTTTCTATGTTTCTCCAATGAAAACAGATGGAGAGATTCCTCTATTTCAAAATAAGAATAATTACCCATAAAAATAACATTATTACCCCGCTAAATACTTTTTTTTCAAACGAATAAATAAAGCTATTAAGAAGATATGCGGTTGATAAGAATTGAGAAGAATAGGTATTTAAACATTGTCTTTCTGTCACTCTCTCGCAAATGCCTCTTCGATAAAGTGCAAAAAGGACAACAGAACAACAGAATTTTTCAAAAAATTAAATCGACGTTTCGCTGTTTTTTGCAGTTCTTCTCAGCTCAAAACTCAACAGATTTTTATGTTTTTTTTTAAAAAAGTATATGCAACCAACCGAAATTTCTGGTTCTGCCAAAAATTTTATAAAATAAAATAAAATTTTAAAAATTAAATAAACGCCCGCCATTCTATTATAATGTGCATTGAATAAGTAATAAGCTTTTAAATCCATTAAACGAATAGGTATTACATATTTCGTAAAACATGTCGATAAATGTTATATCGAGTAAAATTTAGCTGTGTCTCGAGATTTTTTTTTTGTTTTGTTACAAAAGTATTACATACCTATACAAAATACCCAAAGAAGCAAGTTTGACCAGAAACAATATATAGCGGAATATAATTGAAATTTTAAAGTGACACGAAAGCCATAGATAAATACGTATTTATTTATTGTTTATGCAGACAATTGGTAGGATTCCATATTTAATTTGGTAATGTATCCAAAATAAAACAAGTTTATTGGATTGTAATTCTTCTTTATTTTTTATAAAATTTACAAAGGGTATATTGTGACGCGTTTCGTATTGTTAAGACATTTTCAATCAAACTAACTTAAATATTTACAAAGATCCCTTATATACTAAAAATAATTGCTTTTTTATGTTTGTGGATTTCTATACAAGCCAAAATAAGTAGAGTAATTAAAATTCAATTTGGGTATACTGAGTATATTAGAGGAATATTTTGGTTAAATTGGGGAAAAACCTTCCATTATTTAAAAACATTTGTAAGTATGACTTTAAAATTAATGAAATAATTATAAAAATATTGATTTCATTTATACAGGTTTATTTAGAAAATTATTGTTGAAATTCTACATTGGTGTTTTACACAGGTTTCATTCATGTTTAATGTCAACTAAGGTAAAATACATTCAGATTTTATAATATTATTTCATTTTAATTTAATTTATTGGGAACCTTACAAGTTTTTATATATTTAGTAAGAATATAAGGGAACTTTGTAAATATTTAAGTTAGTTTGTTTGAAAATGTCCTAACAAGATGAAACGCGTCACAATATACCCTTTGTATATTTTATAAAAAATAAAGTAGAATTACAATCCAATAAACTTGTTTTATTTTGGATACATTACCAAATTAAATACGTATTTGTTAGTGCTGCCACGTTTTTAGTCGATTTTAAAATTTTTTATTTTTAATTAAATATTTATTTATTTATTTATTCACACTCTTTATCAAAATACAATTCCATGTTCACTTTGCCCAGCTAACAAGGGTACATACCCCGTTCCAAGCTAGGCAATTACATTTTAATATATTATAATAGTTAACAAATTAATAGAGAGCACAGACAAACAAAATAAAAGCTTATTCGAATACACATCTTGATTCATATACATACAGAAATACACATATATACACACATATATATAAATATACACATGTACATACACACACACGTACATACACCCATGCGCATACACATACATACATTCATAAAAACATAGACAATTTATTTATGCGAAACTTCATTTATTTATAATTAAATTGTTGAAGGTTTTTCAAGAACACCAATTTGTCAAAGCAATCGAGGTGACCGCTCAACTATTGTCGAGTGGGTGACAAAATGTCACGTCTTTCCAGCATAGCCCCCCAGAACCCTGGAGGCGTGTTTTCGACCCGGTAAGTATTCCCAGGTAAAATTTCCGAAAAAGGAAATTCTTTGTTGGTTTGTAAGATTCTAGCCTTAGCCATAGTATTATATGGACATAATATACATTATAACATGTACCAGGAAGGTATTACCCACGTAGTAAAACTTCATTATAAAAATATATCACGCGCACGGAATTAATTCATATTGACATTCAATCATGTTTCATATCAGCAGATTTCCATTGATGAAGATAATAAATTATTGGATTCAACCTTCATATACTTAAACTTTGCCCACCTATGGTAACTTTTCCCCCCAAAAGTTTATTTGCACCCTAAATGCATTTTTGCTCCCCAAAAGCAACTTCGCCCCTAAATTCAACTTTGCCCCCCCAAAAACAACTTTTACCCCCCTAAAGGCAACTTGACCCCCAAAGGCAACTTTGCCCCCCAAAAGCAATTTGGGACAGAAAAAGCAAAAGGGGCCACTTAAAAGTTTCTTTGCTCCCCAAAAAGAACTTTGCCTGCCTAACGTAACTTTTCCCTCCAAACTTACCATTGCCCACCGACGGCAGCCGTGTCATAAAAAAAGCTTGAAAAACTTTGCCCAGGTATAAAAAATACTTAATTAAACACAGAACTGTATTATTCATACGCCTGGATACAGACAAGTATGGATTGATTTATTTTTATTTACTTAAAGATAGTTTGTTACACATTATTTGCGATATAAGGTCCAACTCCATGGGACTAAAAGACCTGTGTTGAGTTGGGACGAGCAATTAGCTGACACAGACACATGAGTATATGTATATAATCACAAATATTTTACAGGATCAGTAACACAACAATAAAAAAACAAGTATATGGCACATTAATATGGTAAATAGTAAACTCAAACATTCGGAAAATCATCAAGGAGTTTCCCACTCAAATCCCTTCCACTAAGGATAATCCAGTCCTTAACTCCTGTCTTGAAAATAGTTTTTGTCTTTGAGAGCTTAATACGCTCTTACAAAATATTGAACACTTTTGGTGCGATAAAAGAGAGATTTTTCTGAGTAAAAGTCGTACGGGTTTTCGGTATGACATAATTTGTGCTCTGGAAAAACCTAGTACAAACATTTTGCTGAGATCTCTCCTTATTGTTCGACCAAATGTGTGTAAGTGCTTCTTTAAGGTACAGTTGTCTCATATCCAGCACCTTCATGTATTGGAACAACTGTCCTGACGGGTATGTTGGAGGGCGCCGGAATATTATTATCAATAATAATTTCTGTGAAATTATTTTATTTTATTTTTTATTTTATTTTCTTTTCATTAGGAAACATACAGTACAGTTACATAGTTTTATATTTTACACAGTTAGACTTAACTCTAATGGACCAGTGAAGTTTCCATATTATATAATAATTATATGTAAGGTTATTAATTAAAGTACAAAAAAGAGAAGGAAAATAAACATAAATAGAAGTTGTTTAAAAATTTAAATTAAAGAAAAAAATGAAGAAAATTTGTAAAAGTAATTAAAAGTTAAGAATTAAAATAAAGATTGAAAAACATGCTTAGATGTAAAAATAACATAAAATATTAACATTTTTTTAAAAAGGAAAAACATAATTATACACATTTTAAGGGATTCAAAGAAACGATGAGAAGAATCCTTAAAGAATCTCTTAATAAGAAAATAAATTGATGTCAATTTAAAAAACATCTTCAAAATTAATGACTCATGGTAAGAGCAGTAATATATTGATTTCATATACATATACAATATAAGTAATTAAAAGTAGTTTAAAAGTATAAAAACATGTCAATGCAGCAGAGAAAAAGGAAGGAATAACAGGTATGGCATGAAATATTTAAAATTTGAAAAAGCATTATAAGGAGAAGATTTTAAACCAAAGGTGGTTGATAAAATTTCAGTCAAGCGATTTTCGCAATAATACAAATTTCAGTAGAAAAATTAGATTAAAATTAACAATATTAATGTATGTAATGTGAAGTGGTGTAAGAGAAAGGGGAATCAACGGGAGTTTTATTCAAAAGCTTTCAATACACTATTTTTGAGTAATTGTAATCCTGTATGATAGATATCTATATGGTTAAAAAAGCTGTTATAAGTGGAACACGATCTATGTCAAAACGAATTCTGACAATAGTTCGTATTGAAGCTAGGTATTCGAAAGTTTACTGGGTTTCGTAGGGCACGTGATGGACAGTTAATTTGAATTTTATATTTTATGAGAGGCTTTAAGATGGATGCCGCACAATCCATGAATTATCTTCTGTGTAAAATACCTTTGGACGTAAATAATTCAGATGAATGATTTTGTGTACCCTACATTACATGTCTCTGAGACAGTTTGTCTGCGTTCTTCTTAATTATTATCATTATAAGTCGAGGTCGTTCGAGCATTGACCACACGTGACTCACGTCTCACGCCAAGTTGAGACAGAGCTGTTTATCGTTGCCCTTCACAGACCTGCAACTTGCTCATGTAGCCATCAAGTCGATTTCCCTTGTGACCTTGTGAAAAATACGAACAACCGGTTGTTGTGATCGAATAAATCGGTGGCTGATTAAAATCGAATAATTAAATTATTCTAATATGTTCAATCTTATTTATTTTATTTTATTTGGGAAATCAACAGTTCTACGTTTAAATTTATAGTAAACAAACAGATTTAATGTATAAACTCAAAACTAATAACAGATTTTCACAAAGTATACAAAGTTAGTAAAGGAAATATATTACATATTAAATAAATACATTTAAGTTAACACACAAAATATTTTCATGTACTCGTAAATATTTTTCAATAAAAACAGTTTTTTTTTTTTTTAAGAACAGTAAGTTATTGTAAATTAGGCGGGATTAGGACAAGGATGCTTGAAGAGAGGATAAGGAGGGGAAGGGAGATGTACATATTTATTACAATAATGTCGACTAAGTTACAAAATGAATTTTTAGTGTAAATTTTCAATCCGACACATAAATGTTTGTGTAATCCATATCTTTAAATTTTGTATTGTTCACTGAAAAAGTCTTTAAAATCTATAGTATATTAGGTAGTAGGTATAGTCCTTAAAATATAGATTGATTAAAATGGCAGTTGTCAGCAAAAGTGACGACATAACTTTGCAGTGACGTCTAAGGAGTGATTTATATTGACACACAAAAAATATTTGTATCAGGCATGCTAATATTTTTTTTTATACAATGCTTGACATATAAATCAACATAATTATATAAAATCAGCTTTAAAACAAAAAAAAACTAAAATAAATCTAAATATTAACGACGTTCTTACAAGGTTATGTCCGCTGTGCAATCAAAATGTACGCCGTTCGATTTTTTGCCCACATTCACTCTCCTTTCAACATATTTTTCTACTCTTCCATCTCTTAAAAACTTGCTTCCTAGATACCTTTTTATTTATTAAAGAATTTTCTATATCCAAAAAGATGAAGATACAATTCTGTGTGGAAAATGGACCAGACGAAAGTTTTCGACTCGATGGCTCCTTTTAGATAAAAGTATTTAACGCGTTCGCCTGCCATGCTCTAGGTTCTGAGTTTGATTCCTAGCAGGGGATGTGATATATTGATTTCAAGGTGGTAGTACATTATTTATTTATTTATTTTAAAGAAACAAACAGTCGACAACGATATAATAACATTAAAAAAAAAGATTAAAGACAGACCAGCAAAGTTTCTAAATAAAAATCATACATATTATTAAATTGTGTTACAACAAAAGGATGTGTTTATGTGTATTTGTATGAGAGTAAGTGTAGATGTGTGTTTATGTGTATTAGTGTGGGAGTAAGTGTTCAGGAGTGTGCATCATTAAATATTAAGTGGGATCGTATCGCAGCCAGAAATAATAAGTCGTAATTTATTTTTAAATAAATTAAGGGGTATGTAAAATATATCAATAGATGAAAAAAAAACATTATAGTTAGAGCAAGAACGATAGAGGAAAGCGTGTTGTGCATAATTAGTTCTACAGACTGGCAGATAGAATAAATACTTATTTCTTGTCTCGCGAAAGGGGACATTAAGATTAATTTTGGAGAGTAGGTTAAAAGAGTCTACTTTATTATTTAATAATTTATGTAAATAGCATAATTCAGATGCACTGCGTCTATTTTCAAGGGTAAAAAATCCATTTTGTTTGGCAGATTGGCTGTAAGTATAGAGCGTTTTATTGTTTTTATAATCTAGGTATTTTAAAAATTTTCGTTGAACATTTTCAATCCTTTCTATGTTTGTTATTATAATATGTCATTGTCCCTGAACTTAAATCGTAAGACTGTTTGTCTTAAAACACGTGGACAGCTATTTTCATCACCCTAAGAAGTTATTAAAGCCACCTTCAGAGTGGAAAACTGTTTCGAGAATTGGTACGACGAACGAAAAGTGCATAAAAATTAAGAGGAAATGCGGTCTGACATTTCTTAACACAAACGTTTTCTCATATTTTCTTCCTAGATTAAGAGACAAAAGCAGTGATTTTTTTACACACTATAGATATTTGCCATTGGCGTGTTTTTATCTTTTTGCTTTTTTAATAAATAGTTTCTCTTGCCGTTCTTTCGCTGTCCATTCGCTCTACATGTCCAAACCAGCGCTGAGCTCCTTTCCGATAGTGCTTGTCTCAGCCTTACATAATGTACGGATCTCAACATTTGTGTATCTATCGATATTTATTATATTTCATTATTTCAACCAATAAGTGACGATGAAACTTTACTCTGCATTCCATTTAAAAGTTCTCATTCATATTTTAAATAGGCTTTTGTGTTTAAAAGTAGTGACTTCAAAACGATTAAAATTGTAAATAAATCTCAGTTAAAACATTAAGTGTTCGCTTGAACATGATTTTTATACGCCATTTGACAGTTTCTAAGACGGTATAGTTAACGTTTACAATATCTCTATCTACCTACGTATTACAAAACCGTCTCTTTCGAGATTTCGATAAGTGCTCTCAGAAAGATTAAAAAAATATAATAATATGATTATTTTTTTAAGGTAGCAATATTTTTACCGCTAGATACAGCTGTTGGTTAATAAGACAGCTTCTAGCTACAATGTCTCTGCATCTAGCCTTTTGTTTTCAAAACTGACAGTTATGTCAGAATTTAATGCGTTTTCAAAATTGACTTATTTGAAATAGGGTTTAAAAAAGTGTCTACCTCCGAACGATAAAATCTTCAAGTTAATTGTAATTAAACCAAAAATTTCTGGGTAAGACAAACATTTTGCCACTTTTAATGAATAGATATGTGGTATTGGAGCCCTCGGTATATTTTATATACCATCGTACCTAGCTCAAAACTTGAAGATAAAGGGTCGATGGTGTATCTTCGCAACCACTCCGGAGAATTTATCCTCAACCATGACGTCATAATTAAGGTATGTCAATTTAGTGCGTAGATATGCATACGTAAAAATTTGCCAGTTGATGCCGCCAGTCAATTAATAAATGCGTTTGTAGTGTCTACAGTCGATTATTGTAATGGTAGCTACGCAGGTCTACCAATGAATAAAATGACTCCCCTACAGTCTGTATTGAATGCCGCAGCGAAACTTATTTTTGGAATCTCTAAGTTCAGTCATATCACTCCACTACTTCGGGAATTACAGTGGCTATGTTTTCCACAGAGGGTGGAATACAAACTCTCTTGGCTTATGTATAAGTCACTGCACAACTCTGCTCCAGAATATCTAAGGGAACTCTGCATTCCAGATGAACTTGCTGACAGATGTCTTACGCTTAGATCAGCTACATCTACGTCGAAAGGAATAGTTATTATACCTCTACGCAAACAGGGCACGTCAAGCCCTACGGCTTGGAATGCTCTCCCAGCAGATGGGCGAGGCTGCAAGAGTGAAGTGATGTTTCGGAAGAAACTTAAAACCCACTTGTTCTCTAAATCATTTGAATAAATCCTTAGCACGTGGTGACAAAGTAGATTGTTTTTCTTAAATTCAAAATTAAAAAAGTTAAAATTAAATTTATATCTTTTTATAATCACTTTGTAAAGCACCCTTGAGGAATTGTATAGTACGAAAATGGCGCTATATAAGTTATCCATAAAAGTAATATGTGTACTGTAGCGTACGCGTCCCCTTGGTACATATCGATGTACCTACCCAAAACTTGAAGATAAAGGGTTGGTAGCGTATCTTCGTAATCGTTCCGGGGAATTTATCTTAACTATACCGTCATGGTAAAGGTATGACGCTCCAAACTTCCCATTTTCAATTCAATTAATTTTAATTGAAATATAACACATACATTACAAACATATATTCAATACTTATATTATAAAAAGGAAGAAAAATACATGAAAGAGACTGATGTCAAAGTAGTAGGAGAATTTTGCTCCGGAAAACCCCTTCGGATACATGGAACAGATCAATATCCAGTGCGATATAGTTCAGCATAGCGGTAGCCCTTCCAACAGCATAACCATTGGCAGGTTGGTCCTGTATATTGTAATATGAAACAATCTATGCTGATGCTGTCTTAGGTAATTATTAGGAACACAAAAAAAAAGGTTATTGTAATATCAGAATAATCGATCATACCGTGCAACAATCGATAAAAATGTGTAGCCAAATACACATTCCTTAGGATAATACCCGCACTCTCTCATGGAGATATTTGGATTTTCTCTATCATAAGAGAGAACTTCAGTTCATGTGACCCCCAAATCATCGAGCCACTCTCGAGTCTACTTCGCACCATGGAGTTGTAAAGAGTTCTCAGTACGCGGGTATTTTCGAAAACCCTGGCAGTACGCAGAACAAATTCTAACATCTTCAATGTAATCGCAGCCCAGGTACCCAGCTAAAAATTATCGAGTCCCTGAAGGCAGAAATATGAGATAACCAGGAAAAACACCGTCATTTAAAAATTACGAAATAATGTGATGCATAGCATACGCTGCCACGCTAGTATTACATAGTGCAATAAACAGCACCATTAATTGGAGAAGATTCGAACACAGAAATATTGTGTCTTTCTACGATTCTATTCTAAATTAATGATAAGGAATATCACTTTTTTATTTTAAATTAACAAGGGCCTATGAAATACTGTCGAGTAAAAAAAAATATACTACTTATTCTTAGCATAAAAAATATTTTTAATTTTATAATTTTGAATTCTCGTGAAAAGGGTCCATTGTATTAACCACGCCCCTTATATGCCACGATTCGGGTAAATTTTGAACTTTGTCGCGTTATTGTAGAGACACCTTTTTTAAAATTACGTATTTATTTATCTATTCATATTTTTTCCAAAAAATACAAATCCGCCTAACCGTACACCATGAACCATGCGTTTTTTTTTAATCTTGGTAATTCCATTTATAGAAACTGAAACGACCCGTAATTTTGTCTATGCTTTTTTCGTCTTCTCTCGCCAACCTTAAAGCCAGTAGCCATAGTAAAATGGGGCGACATTTGAATCGTAAGGTGACTTTGATTGGCGGATACATTGTTCATAACATTTCTCTCTTTAACACGGAAACCTCTGAATTTTTTTATAAAAGTTTGAAGTTCGAAAATGATTAAAGTCACCCCATTTCACAGTGCTCTACAAATCATTAATTTTTTTTAGGAAAAACAAGCTAAGACGTCACATATCCAAAAACGTCACATTTGATGACGTCACGAATTGTCTGTTTTTATCTTTATTTACATGACTAGACTTTGATCTTTTATATTTCCCTTATTTCTAAACAAATTTGAATAAGAATAGTACCGATTGCCTCGTGATTTTTCGACTAGTTTATAAGCTTAAAAAATTGTTTCTTATGGGATTTAAGATCAGCCAAAAACCCTTAAAAGCGTCCGGTTTTATCTGCCGCCTTTGAATGTAAGGTAAACAAATATGTTTGAAAAACGCAAAAGGTACGCACACAGAAAATGTTAATTTGATACTCTTTCTTAAAATACAAATAAAATCGGTTCAGTTTAAGGGTTGTGAAATATGGAACAACGAAACCTTAATTTCTTCGATTTTATTTAGACATAATCAGTCCGACGTGCTATTGGCTTTTTCGCACAGTATCGGAGAGAGTGACAGAAAAACTATGCTGAAAAATCATCAAATTTCTTTGCCTTCGCATATTCTGTTGATAGGTTAAGCTGTGATGTAATTAAATATAAATTGAATGAGAAATGGTACCACTTACGGTAGCATTTCATGCACCATGTAATTCCAACTTAACACACGATTATCTGATCGTTTTTTACAGTATCGTATCTTTCATTACTTATCTTTAATAATTTTAACAGCTTTAGTGACTTTGATAAGTTGTTTGCTTTGATAAATTACTGTCAGATTACAGTACAGAGAGATGCCTGATAGTAAAGTTCTAAGACTGGAGTCTTTGCACAGTCATGTTACAAATGTATTTATTTACGCCCAAATGGCATTTAAGGATGAGCGTGGATTCAAAGAAGGTACGAGATTTAAAATAAATGCATGTCATAATGAGGATGTTAAGTATTTCGGACAAAGGGATTTTGAGTATTATTCATTTAAAATCTATAACCTACTTCCACCATCTATCAAAACAATAAGTAACGAGAAAATGTTTAAATAGGCTATAAAAAAATGGACAGTTGAGCTAGGTAGAAGAAAAATGGATTGTCTCATTCGCCCAAACCCATATTGAATCAACTGCCTCACAAGTGTATAGCTTATGTTATGTTTTTGTTATTTTCATTGTGCGTTTTGTAATGTAAATAATGTAAATGTACATATATACATAGTTTTTTAAACCGTCTGAATATTTTGTTAATTATCTCTGTTTATTAAGTCTTCTTTGTTTATTCTCAAATGTAAAAAACATTTCAAAAAAGTATATTGCTAAGTGTCCTCGGCACGGGTAACCCCAGTGAGAGCACATTATTTTTATTATTGTTTATAGTTTGTAAGAGTAAACTATGAATAAATAAATAAATGAAATTTAAAAAAATTGGATGGAAAAATGTTTTTTTTACACGCAGTAAAAATAATAGCATTTATTTTAGTTTATAGATATTTAAAAATATATATTACAATTCGTTACCCACTAAGCCTAAAAACTTTTCGGTCGTACCATTTTGTTTTTTAAAACAGGTTTATTTTACATTATTTTATTTATATTTTACAAATTTATTAATTAACAGGCGCTTTAAAGTATTTAGAAGATATTTCTTGGAATCCAACAACCTTGGAATAACGCAATTTAATGTTCGCTCTCCGAAGAAATTTGTAATTCGGGGAAAGATCAGGGGGTTCTTAGTTTCAAATCTAGTGTTGTGAGTATGGGAAACTCTTTTTTAATATTCCGGATCAACAAAGTCATCTACAATCAATTTGTAGTCACAAAGTTGTTTTACCGGCAGGACATTACAAAATTCAGAATATACACCTTTGCCCATATGTTTCATCAAGAAAAATTGTATATTTATGCTAGAATTGCAGTAATTTAGAGGACACAAAACCAGACACGTTAGACGCCTACGCTTCGGCTCGATGTATGGAGAATGCAAGATGGCGGATGGGGTTTTGAGCGATGTGATTGGCTCAAACGGATCTAACCATGTTTGAAAGTAAGGTGGTCTGGAATAGGCTAATTTTGAATGTAAGGTCGATATATGTTTATTTTTTTGAGGGTTTTAGGCTGTTTTTGGCTAGTTATGATTGATATGAGCCGATAAAGAATTCTTCCTAGAAAAATGTTGTGTACTTACTTCATACTCTATGAATTTGGATTTGACCACTTTTGAAAATTACCTCCTGAATTAAGCTATCTGGTACAATCCCTTTTAACAGTCTCTCCTGAATATCATAAATTAATTATTGTATGACAAAGTTTCTCTAAAATGTATGATACAAATGAACTGACAATGTTTAAAGTATGTCCACTTTTTTGCGTACAGAGAGGAAAAACATTTTTGAAAAAGGAATATGGAAGTCATTTACAGTATAAAGTATATAAGTATGTAAATTAATAAATTGATTTCAGGCGTTGTCTAGTAGGCGAATTGGTTTAGCCGGACGAATCACTCACATTATAAAAGTTTCACCTCTTTTACTTCAAAAAAGACAACAAATGAAATATTTGAGCAAAAATGGATGTTTAAATATAAGTAGAATGGTAAATGTTGCGCAGTGTGTACAGTGGTCAGTTAAACCCGCCAATGACAGGTGTGAATATTTAGACTTCCATATTCCCTTCTTAAAAATGTTTTCCTTCCCTTTTGCAAAAGAATATATAAAAATTATCTAATTTATATGTAAATTAGGCTAGCGTAGTTAAGGCTCTCAAGAGGCATCCGCAGTATATGCCCCAGCCAACCGTATCGTTTATGACGGTTGTCACCGGGGTTTGCTGAGTCCGTTCTCTTCATTTCTTACGAAGCCAAATGGCTGCTCTCAGTTGAATATCCTGGATAAGGAAATCAAGTGGAGTTACGCAGAATTCTTGGGGTCTTAGGTTCAATTCCTGGTTCCGTATTCTAATGGGAAGATAAAATAAATTTTCAGTTTTATCTACAAAGTAAAATTAAGTTTTCTGTATGAAAAATTTGATATTTTTACAATTGTTTTTTCTAAACATGTCTAATTGTATGTTATCAATTAAGCTGTTGTATTTTTTTTACAAATATATACATTTTCGCACATAAATATTGATTTTACTTCATACAACGGAAGAAATCCGACAAGAATCAATATAAGTTTACGTGTGGCAGGAGAGCCATATATAAATACAGATTGGTTAGTGTTGACAATTTCTCATTTGTCTTTGTAATTGAATTGGAGTGTTTTCGAGAATAGCATTATGACAAAGCAATCGAGATGCCCAATCGACTGTTGTCGAGTGGGTGACAAAATGTCACATATTTCCAGCATCAGGCTCCAGTGGTTACGAGTATTTAGTATATCGAGTACCCGCATATGAACATTGCCTTTTAAATATAGATTTGGTTTACAAATGCGGAGCCCTATGCACCTATGCGCAGGATGCGGAAAAGGGAATGATGATGATACCGCCTAAGTTCGACTGACCTCTTAATTCTACTTAAAATATGATAATTTACCTGTCCATAATGATAGTCACCTGATAAACTGCGTGACAGAATAAAATAACAAATAAACGCAACCACGATAATTGCACGCGATTTAGTGACAAACATCGTTCTTCGTGGTTTTCACATTCGCACATCCTTGCTGTTGACAGTTTCAGTTAACAAGTAAATAATTTGTTTTTCGAGGATAACTGTTGTCATTTAAATGTTAAAGTGGTCTGTGGATTTTGTGATATCACTGGAACAATAATTGAGTGCATTAGAAATGTATTTTTAGTGTGGTATTGTGAATTTAATTTGATTCAATAATGTTCTTTTTTTATTTTATTTTTTTATACGGGTGTTACATTATTTTTTACGTTGCTTATAATATACAGGGTTTATATTTCAAATAGAGGATTTTTCTGCCATTATATTACTTATTATTTTTTTTTTTTATTTAGGAAACATACAGTACAGTTACATAGTTTTATATTTTACACAGTAAGAATTAACTCTAATGGACCAGTAAAGTTTCCATATAATAAATATAAATAAAAGTTATTTAAAAATTAAAATTAAAGTAAAAAATGAAGAAAATTTGTATGAGTAATTAAAAGTTAAAGAATTAAAATAAAGAATGAAAAACATGCTCAGATGTAAAAATAAAATAAAATAATAATAAGTAAGTTTTTAAAATGGAAACACATATATATTTTAAGGGATTCAAAGAAACGACGAGAAGAATCTTTAAAGAATGTTTAAATAAGACAATAAATTTAAGTGAATTTAAAAACATCTTCAAAATTAATGACACATTATCGTAAGACCAGCAATATATTGATTTTATATACATATACAATATAAGTAATTTAAAGTAGTTTAAAAGTATAAAAACAAGTCAATGTAGCAGAGAAAAAAGAAAGAATACGTATGGCAAGTAATATTTAAAATTTGAAAAATAAATAAAAGGCAAAGATTTTAAACTAAAGGTAGTTGATAAAATTGCATTAAACCGATTTTACCAGTAATACGAATTTCAGTAGAAAAATTTGGTTAAAATTAACAATATTAATGTATGTAATGTGAAGTGACGTAAGAGAAAAAGAGATCATTTTAGATAAACTGTTGGGATCAGGAAGGATATTCTAAGGGGGGCCAATCAGGAACTTCTCAGCATTTGCTCACGTGGAGAGGAAACCACTTAAAACTCTTCAGGGGAAGCCGGCCTGTTGGCAGCAGTCAACAGGCCTTCCGTTCCACTAGAGGAGTGTTCGGCATTTTCTTCCCTACTTTGGTTTATTTTACCAATAATGTTCTAAGTATGTCCAAATGCTTGCAGATTGGCTGGATTTCCTCCCTAGGGAGTTATTCATATTTAAATTTGTTGCAACAGAAAGGAAAAACATTTTTAGAAGGGGTAACGGAATTCTAGGCATTTATAAGGCATATGACTTCAGCTCTTTTACTTCACAAAAGTCAACGTTGAGAGCCCCACCCGCTTACCCGAATCAGTTTAAAAGGTCTTTTTTTTAGCTTTTTAAAAGTCAAAAGATGGAGTAGTTGAGGAAATGTGGATGTTTAAACATAGACAGACTGGTGAATGTTACGCAGTGTGTAATGTGGTCACTTAAATCAGCCAATGACAGATCATAAGCCATGTAAATGCCTAGACTTCCATATTCCCTTCTTAAAAGTGTTTTTCCTCACTTTTGCAACAAATTTAAATACGAATAACTCCCTACGAAGGAAATGCAGCCAGTCTGCAAAGCATTTGGATATACTCAAAACATTTTAGAATTAACTACCAGTTAAAAGTATGTATATAAAAATTGGTAAATCGTTTTCAAGCGATTAATGTCACATCCATTATAAAGGTTTCAGCTCTTTTACTGCACAAAAGTCAACTGATGGAAAAGTTGAGGAAATGTGGATGTTCAAACATAGGCAGACTGGTGAATGTTACACAGTGTGTAAAATGGCCACTTGAACCAGCCAATGACAGGCAATAAGCCCTGTTGATGCCTAGACATCCATATTCCCTTCTCAAAAATATTTCCCTCTCTGTTGCAACAAATTTAAATATTAAGTTGATCAATTCAGCAATTGCGTATTTTACATAGAAACACATACAAGACTATTTTATTTATTTCATTAATACTTGCACGGCAAAAAAGTGCCCTTTACCTTACAAAAATACATACTTAACAAAGTATAAACACTTCGATACAGTGCGAAAAAGAAAACAAAACGTATTTTTTTACATAAATACACGGTAGTTTTATATAAATAACATTTTTAGAAATAGATTATTGAAAAAAATATATTTAACAATTTGTGCATATGAAATTTTTTTTTTTTTTTTTTTTATAAAAAAATTAATATTTGCGTTCTTATGATTTACCCAAATATTTAATTTTGAGGGCCATTTTCAACGAGTTGTAAATAACTCACTATTAAAGGAAAAAAAGAAAGGACTTTTTTATCAAAAAATTAGTATACTTAATACAACAAACAATAAAATTCTTGTAATCTAAAAAAATAGGAATAATAATTACAATAAAAATAATAAAAAATTAAGTACACAAGTAAATATAGTACCCATAGAAAATTAAATATAGAAAAGAAAATAAATATGATTAAATGTAAATTACCTTTCAACATCTTTAAAATTATTAAATACAGTTGATTTATATCAACTTTACTTTATGTTTAAAATATCAGCAACGTCGGAATAGGAATTGCCGAGTATATGGAGTAGATTATGCGCTTGTTGTTAATTTATTAGTAATTTGATTATTAACACACAAAATTTCTATATCAAGTTAATAAAAAGACTTCATCGCTTTCGTTTCCAAATAAAAATGAAATAAAAAAATCTGTATTTTTAAAATTAGTTTGAGCAGTTAGAAGATACTTTATTAATTTTATCAGAGACGGCCAAGGTTCCGATTTTTCTTCTTCTTCTTTTGTCGCTCCTACCAGAGGTTGGCGAATACCTTTATAAATTCATCACGATCCTGGGCGAGTCTAATCAGCGCTGCTGCATCCAGCACACTGAACTACTGTCTAAAACTTCTGAGCCATGCTGCTCTTTTCCGTCCTATACCCCGCCTGGCTTTTATCGTTCTTTCTATTATATGTTGAAGAAGGGTATATTCTCATTGCGGAATATGTGACCAAAGTATGAGGCTTTTCTTTCTTTAAATGTGAATATTATCTCCCTCTCTTTGTTCATAATGCTAAGAACCGCTTCATCGGAGACATGACCAGTCCATGAGGCTCCAAGTATTCTTCTTCGCCATCAAAGTAAGAAGAACTCAATTTTGTTGATTGTTTAAACTTTGAGAGTCCAACCCTACACTCTATACATCAACACTGGCAATACAGAAGCTTTGATTGCTCTCCATCTTGTGCTCAGTCTCAGATCCTGATTAGATTTTGATATCACCATTCAAAATATGCCAAAGTTCAAGTATTTATTTCTCAATAATGTTTCGATGCCAATATTTTAATACGTCCACTTTGTAGTATAGTGAAGGTTCAAACTATCAGAAGCGTCGCAGTGAGTCGCAACATGCTGAAAGGTGTGATTAAATAAAACGCTGCGAACGCCCAGTTGCATTTCATTGGCAACTTTACTGACTATTCCAACTCGTTAGCGTCCACATCGTGAACCCTGAGCAATGGGATCACAATCATAACGGTGTGATCACAGCAGATAACGAGAGGCTGAAAGGCGAGTTTCTGGCGCGTCAAAACGGAAACCAATCAGTTAAGGGATGCCCCGGCAGAAAAATCCACCAGAGAGTGCAACGGGAAACCACTCTGGTCATCTTTTCCCAGGAATTACTATAGCGAGTGCATCTAAAAATCTGTGGTCCTGGCTGCGGAATACAAGAGTAGCGCAGGACCGAGATGCTTTCGCTGTAGTGATCGCCAACGTTGGAAGGACCTGACAAGGCACCGCAAGAAGAAGTACCGTAGTGGTTGAAGCATTCGTCTATCATACTCGAGGTCCTTGGTTCAATTCCTAGGAGGGTCGACTTGAAGTATTAGATTAAATGGTTGGACTTTGCACACGTGGCACTTGCAGCGTAAGACTGATCAGATATGCTGCATTTACTTACTTCCAATGCAGTGCACTATGAATCAACAGGCTCGGATATGGATTTAATGATTATGATGATGAAAAAATGCCAAGAGTCTCACATTCCTTTCTCAAATACCGAATCTTTCTAGTTTCCGTCAGAAAAAAATATCCAATCATTCCTTGCTGAAAATGTGGACAGCAATTAAATTTTCCAAAAATCATGTTCACTCCCTAAAATTATATTTTATAATAAAACTGTAGCTCAAAATAGCCAGTATGTTATGCGTTTTCAATGTTTTTTCAATCTGTTTTGTGCAAATAGCACAAAAAAACATTAATATTAGCAACTTAATTATAAATTGCCTGAATGTGGAGAATTTAACTAATTTGAAATATTTTTATATTTTTCAGTTACGATTGCTTCTGCCTTCATAGCTGCGCAATCTTGGGCGATCACCAATCTAAGTACTGATCTGCCACAAGCCCAGCCTTCAGCAAGCGAGAGTTTGGAGAAGGACTTGAAATGAAAGTGGATGAAGAGGACACAATACTAATGCAAGGATGTGCAAGTGTTGTCAATCGTAAGAAAAACATTTTTATTACCCTAAGAATTATTAGGTTTGGTTAGGGATCAGTGTGAACGGACAGATTCTGAATTCGGTAGAAGAATTTGTGCATCTGAAAAGTATGTTTACTAGGGATAGAAAGACAGAAAGATATGTGAACGGTGCAATGTAATCTACCTTGGTAAACAAATTTTTGTCCCGGGAGGCAAAACTAGCAGTTCTAGTGCCAATTCTAATGTATGGGAGCGAAGTACGGAATTGGAAAAATAATGATCAAGGTAGGTTTAATGCTGTCGAAATGCGATCACGCAGGGGAATGTGTGGTAAAACGATGTCTGATAGGTACGCATACAAAGGTGTTGTATACAAATATTTAAAAACATTTAATAAAAATTACGTTTGTAGACCGAGGAAGACCTATGAAACATTTTACATTTTAAGCGTTAAATAAGACAAAAAAAAAACATTTATTACCACTTGACAATTTTTCTTGGCCACAAACTAAGTGTTGCCAGTTAATGATATTTTTTTTACATTTAAATATTAACAATATTTTGAGTAGGTCTTGATGTTTGTAGATGTTTGCAACAAATTTATATTGAAATATTGACTATTAAGGTAGATATCAACCCTTCAGTTCAATCACAAATAACTATTGACGTGCTAATAAGCGACGTGATAACAATTTGTTACCATGGTTGTTTATCGTATTCGCGATCACTATGCAACATCCGTGAACACCTAATATTAAATGTCAAAATAGTTACGTTTCGCGACGTAGAATCCTGCTGCGCAATAACATATTTTAATTTCACCGGTGTAAATATCGTGGGATACTGGCAAAAAGCTTTAACTCTCAAATCCCTGTTTTAAGAAATCAAGCATTTGAGTTTTGTTCCAATGTTACTTATTTATATTTTATTTAAATATAGTAAGATGTTAAGTGCTCATTTAATAACATGTTTTTAATTTTTCCGTTTCTCAATTTTATATTAAGTCAATATTTAGTTATTTAAAGCTTTTTGGCTAAATAAAATACCAGTATACGACTTAACCTTAAATTTATTTTTAAAACTTCAGATATATTAAATTTAATAAAAATTAGTGTATTTTGCCAGCTTGTAGAGCGTTAAAAACTTTACAAAACTGCATCATTAAGTCAAATCCGGATATTTTCAACTTAACGTTTTTTGCCAGTATACCACGATATGGAAAATATTCCAAAACAGCTATTTTTATTTATTGCATTTAGACGGCGGTTGGCAAACCAAATGTCAAGAAAAGCAGTCGCTAAAAGAATTGTAATTTAATTGTCACTTGTTTGTATAAGATACTCCTTACTATTTTGCAAATGAAAAACATTGTTAACATATTACAACAGAGATGAAGAACATTTAAGAGTAGGTAATTTAGAAGTCTAGGCATCTACAGGGCTTATGACCTGTCAATGGCTGGTTTAAGTGGCCACTTTACACACTGTGTAACATTCACCATTCTGCCTATGTTTGAAAATCTATATTCCTTCAATTCTTTCATCTGTTGATGTTTGTGAAGTTAAAGAGCTGAAACCTTTATTTATGCCGGTGAGATTCATCTAATTTAATTATTTCACCTACATACTAGGCAACGCCTGAAAATGTTATTTTTTCAATTTCTATACTTCTTCATGGACCAGGTAATTTATCAACAATATTTTGAGTTTGTCCAAATTTTTGTAGACAAGGACTGGATTCAACTCCCTGGGAAGCTGTTTATATTAACATATTACAACAGAGATGAAGAACATTTAAGAGAAGGTAATTCAGAAGTCTAGGCATCTACAGGGCTTATGACCTGTCAATGGCTGGTTTAAGTGGCCACTTTACACACTGTGTAACATTCATCATTCTGCCTATATTTGAAAATCTATATTCCTTAAATTCTTTCATCTGTTGATGTTTGTGAAGTAAAAGAGCTGAAACCTTTATTTATGCGGGTGAGATTCTTATTTATGCGAGTGAGAGAGAGAAAAATTTGGACAAACTCAAAATATTGTTGAAAAAAATTGTATTATTTTTTATAGTAAACGCCTATTTTTCGCCAATGAACCGTATTTATTTACGAGGAAAACAAAAAACAAACCGACTCGAGCGTAGACTTAAATATTACACACGCGTTGACTTATAACTGCTCATTATTGTTCATTGTGATCGCTCAAATGTTTAGCATGTTTTTAAGCACTTCGATAGTTATTTGTGATTGAGCTACTACTGGTTGGATGTGTCCCAAGGCTGAATGCGCTTTCCTTTTCCCTACACCACGAGACCGACTAGTTTCCACTCGATTTTCTTTAGCAAAATTTACACCCGCGAGTGAAAATTAAATAAATAAAAAGGAAAAATATATAAGTATCATCGAACACTAAGACTGTTTTTTCTCTTTAGCGCACACTAATTTATATATTTTCCTTGATTGACACTATTTTACTTTGGCGTTATAACTTAAATATGTGCATTTGAATATGGCCCATAATTCGCTTCAATTGACTTTCGCATCTTGCGCAACACACAGCGAGTAATTAGATGTAATTTAATCAACTTCAATGATTTACATAGCCATTAGCCATTCCACATTTTTAAAGTACGTTATTATCACGTGATTTGATATGCCATAACCCATAACTATATTATACACCCAGCGAATTGAACATGACTGTATTTGATGAAGCCTGCAGATTATTTTTACTTACGAATTAATCTGCCTTAGGCTTTTTGGTGACCCTGTTAAAACTTAAAAAGACATGAACACCCATAAATACGGCTGTGAAATAATGAATAGTCAATTTTTTGTACGGCAAGTGATTATAGACAACATAATTAAATACTGAGTCATTAAACAACTGAGTTTTTTTTATGGAATTTTAAATATCTACTCGTATTATTAAAAAAAAGTAACAAAATATGGAATACGAAATAGAGAACGGTTTTGCAAATTTTCGTAGTAATTTCAAGATTTTTCATAGTAATTGTGATCAGCCATATATTTTTGCTGTATGAGGAACCTAAGCCGCATGGAGAAATCGGATACAAAAATGTATTTATTTGCGCTTGTTAAAAATTGAAGCGTTAAATTATCCACAATATTTTAAGTTTGTCCAAATTTTTGTAGACAACGACTGGATTCAACTCCCCGGGAGCTGTTAATATCAACATATTACAGCAGAGATGAATAACAATTCAGAGAAGGTAATATAGAAGTCATCCACAGGACGTATGACCTGTCATTGGCTGGTTTAAGAGCTGAAACCTTTAATCTTTAACTTCACAAACATCGACAGATGAGAGAATTAAAGGAATTTAGATGTTCAAATATAGGCAGATTGGTAAATGTTACACAGTGTGTAAAGTGGCCTCTTAAATCAGCCAATGACTGGTCATAAGCCCTGTGGAAGTCTAGACTTCTATATTACTCTAAACTTACTCTCATACAAATACACACAAACACACCCTTTTGCTGTACCACAATTGAATATGTATGATTTTTATTTAGAAACTTCGCTGGTCTGTCTTCAAAACGTATCTTTTTTATGTTATTATACCATTGTCAACTGTTTGTTTATGTAAAATAAATAAATAAAATATATTACCTTCTCTTAAATGTTCTCATTTCTGTTGTAATATGTTGATATTAAATTATACGGCAAAGTTTTTTGAAAACGTACGAAAAAAATAATAAAAAATATTACAATCAAAACCGTCTACTTTGAACGACGTCAGTAGTTCATTTGAATCAACTTATGATAAGATAGTTATGGAAGATTTCCGGTTTGCTTGCCGTCAATGGACCAACGGGCCGAACTGATCGAGAAAAAGAGGAAGAGAACCTCTGACGTCACACGCGGATTTATTTCAGAAATTCAAAACTTTAAAAAAAAATTGCCTTAGTCAAATAGTCCATTAAAAAGAATATTTTTAAAAAAACCACTGAATTTCCTCATTCAGTTTTACTATTAATTAAATTTTTATATTATTTATTATTTTTTGTATTATTTAAATAGGCACAAAGTGTTTTTTTATGACAAATATAATATTAAATGTATCTTTTAAAGGATTAGGGATTCTTGTCTGAAAATAAGACGAACTCCAAAAATCACAAACCTAAGTATCAGACCCGCGCCAGCGCGATCATTATACGCCCAGCTTCTGTTATTCTGTTATATTTTCGTCTTTTTTTTGTCAGCCTCGTGTTGTAATGGTCAGCGCGTTTGCCTACCATGCAAGTGGTCTCGGGTTCGATTCCCGACATGGTTGATACGAAATATATATTTTTTTAAAAAGAGAAATACTTGAGTTCTATTATTAACTCAAATATTATAATTTTCAGACTATTTCCTAAAAGTCGTAAATAACTTGTGCTGGAAAAATGAAAATCGAGTTGTGGTAGAGTGGGATTTGAACCTGGGACCTTTGGTACATGAGTCCACAATACTACCACGGGACCACAACCCGGTCATTATTTAAAAGGGCATTAAAAAGATTTCATAGTCTGTTATCTGAAGCGTGATACTGATCATCATACCTTCATGTAACAAAAATTATGCCCTATGCACTATTAGGTGCGGAAAGGGAATGATGATGACTTTGCGTTTTTTGTTTTAGAGGACGACGATATAAAAAAAATATATATAACCAACTCTCTTAAGAAAGATTCAATCTTCTGAGTATTAGAAAGCAAATATGGAATATTCCACGATGGGGAAATATCACGTTTTCTTAAAAAAAATTTTAGTAATTTTTAAGCCTTTGAATTTTTTTAAATATTTTTTGTGCTATTAATAGTTTAATTTTTTTTTTCTCGACAGTATTTTATAGACCTCATTTAATTATTTTCACTGTAAGTGTAAAATGGGATCACGAGACTTTTTCGCACAGTTTTGGCGAGGCATCTTCTAGAGAGTGACAGAAAACATGTTTTCAAATATGTACCTATTTATCAAACCGCTCTCCCCGCATATCTCCTTAATGAAACTCGCAGAATAAATAGGCTATTTAATAGCCGCTATTACATAATTGCCTTAATTGGCTAGAAAAGTCATTACGCATTGTGAAATAAATTTATTGATCTCGTGATCGTGAGTTGATCTTGGGGCAAAGCTAATATTTATGCCGTTTATGAGTACGGATCATATTGTCAGCGGAAATTCGAAAAGCTGTATGGGACTGAGTGCAAATTGTTTGTCGTCATCATGCCATGGTGCACAGGGCAGTGAATTTATTAATTTATTTATTTAACTTTTTGTACATAATGTTATTTGTACATTGGCGGGCTTATTGCCAAATGGCAATTTCTTCTAACCAACCAATAAAATAAAAGTTTAATTTTTATAATTCAAGTTACAGAACATATTCAATAGAAAAAATGACTAAAAAGCTAAAGATATATAAAAATATAAATAAACGTAATAAATTACCTTAAATTGAAGCTATTACTCAATGGGAAAAGGGAAAAAAGAGGAAAGAGGAAAGGAGGGGGGATTAAGGAAGAGAAAAAAGATGTTTCTTCAGACGTAATTTAAACAGAGATAATGTAGTAACATCTTTGATGGTGGATGGGAGATGATTCCACAGTCGAGCCGCATGGATACTATATGAGTTAGAGAAGAAAGAGGAATTGTGGATGGGAATTAAGAGAGTGCCTTGAGAATTAGAACGAAGAGGTAAACCATGAACTGATAAGCGTTGAAATTTTTCACGCAGGTATAAAGGAGCGTTAGGACTATGAAGTGCATTGAATGATAGTCTCTCCGCTGTCTAATTTCGAGCATATTTCCTAAGACCAAAAATGTACCTTATGCACGTATTCTGAAGTCGTTCAAGTTTATCTAGTTGCTCACAGCTTACATCAGTCATGGAAACATCAGTGTAATCTAGAATAGGTAGTAGTAATGCTTGTACAAGGGTGCATTTAGTATTAATGAGTAAGAATTTTTGCAACCTTCTAAGTGAGTGTAGACTGAAAAATATTTTGCGGCTTAATTCATTATAGTATAAGCTCGCCAGCAGAGATGTTCATCCATTTATTCACCAAAGACAGCGTGTCTTTCATTGTTCTTATTACACGATAGGTATTGCAATCAATATCTTGTTTCGTGCTAATTCAAATACACCCTTTTTCAGGGCCAGACCGCGAAACTTTAGAACGAAAACGAAAATTATATCTCTAAAAATCCTAATCTCAAAATGTAGTACATACTTAATTTTTCGGACATGCTGTCCCTCCACAAATCCCTACCCATCTCCTACCCAGCCGCTTCCCTTGTCCGTGTCTGGTGCGTATCGCTTTGTTGGTCAAATACGTTTTTATCGCAACTTTTTTTGTCGGAGAGGGGTAAGGGTTGGCGGAAGGGACGCTAGTCCGAGAAATTAAAAAATTTACTCCATTTTGGGATCAAGTTTTTTTTTCTAACCTAGCCGGACCGAAGGGGGGATTTGAATCCCCCATAGACCGATTTTAATTCGATAACTTAAGTATTAACCTATTATGTATTAACCTACTAATAGTTAACCTATTTGCCGTATATTATTTGTAATCGTGAAATTAATATAAGAAGCATTTTCCTGTTTTTGTTTTTAAATTTTGAAAAAGTTGTTTTTTTTTTCAATACCAAAACAAAAAAAACGTAAAAAATACAAGGGTTAATTTCACTTTATGTACATAAGCATTTGGCAAACTAACAAATATGAATGAAATACACGAATGAATAAAATATGTGTACGCGAAAACATGAATAAATTATTGCACGGTCATAAACACTTCCAACGTTTTATTCTCCTGACCTCATATACAAGTAGGCGCTGGGGTCCATTGGTCCCCCCATTCGGATCATGTGTCAGTTTTTTCAATCAACGACTTTTTGGAAAAATAATATTTCGATTTTTTAAAAGCTTACCATGAGGAATTTTCCTCTGAAGTTTTGCGGTCTGGCCTTGAAAACCGGTGTAAAATGAAATATTGCAGTGTAGAACCACTTTTGAAACAAATATTTTGTCGGTCTCGTGGTGTTGTTTGCCTAATACAATGCCCTATGCACCACTGGGTGCTGAAAGGGGAATAAATTTATGAACTCAATATCATTATCAGGTTAATGCTTAAATATTTTGTAAATAAAAAATATTGTTATCTATTGATGTTGTATCTATCAGCAAAAGTATCGTATCTACTTTGATCATCAAAGGTAATTAAATGCAATTCGTTTCAATCATGTCAAGGAATATTTACTTTAGAAGTACGTATAACGTATACCGACTCAATGATAACTTGACATATACATATATTGTTTCTAGAAATTTCCTACATTCATATATTGCAATTTGATATCTGCAATTGCATCGAAGGAAAATGATTTACTTATTTATTTACATTAAATATTATTTAAGAGTGTGTATGAAACCTTAATATAATAAGATAAAAAAATATTGTTAGTTATGTAAAAACAGAAGCCTAGGTACATGCCAAATTATTTACTATAGTCCTTAAAATGTAACATGATTAGAATGACAGTTGTCAGAAAAAGTGACGACATAACTTTGTAGTAACATCAAAGGAGTTGTTTATATTGACACACGAAAAATCATTTGTATCTGACGTGTTAATTTATTTTTTTAATAAAATGCTTACAACATAAATCAACATTAATATATAAAATCAGCTTTAAAACTAAAATAAAACAAAAATAAAACAAAAATAAAACAAAAATAAACCTAATTATTAACGACGTTTTTACAAGGTTACATCATTTTGCAAAAACGTTAGAGATGGACAAATTGATCAATGTAAATTGATCGAATAAAAAAAAAATCATTTGATGTTGTTCATGAAAAAAGTATAAATTTCAATTTTTTTGGTGAATAATTTTGTTAAACACACTATATTAGGCTTGTTTTTGCGTTTTTTATATCAATTTTCGGAAACAGAGTTTCATGATTGCATGAAATATCTGATAAAATCGATTTGATCAATGATCAGTAATTTCCCATCACTATTGAAATTAGTTTGACAGCTGTCATTTTAATCAAGCTATATTTTAAGGAGTATAATTTATGCATTCAATTGATAGGGATTTTATTAAAAAAAAAAAGAAAATCACATTTAATTTTTGTGTTTTTGCTAACCGATTAATGTTTATTTTACTATAAATGTCGGCCTCGTGGTGTAATAGTCAGGGCGTTTGCCTACCATGCAAGAGGTCTCGGGTTTGATCCCCGACATGGTTGATATAAAATATTTATTTAAAAGGGTGTTTTTACTCTAAAAATATTTTATAGTCCCTGGACTGGTACCTGAAACGTGAAACTGATCATCTTAACTTCATGTAGCAAAAATGATCAAGATACGCTGCAATTGGTGTGCCAATGCAGTGCCCTATGCACCATTAGGTGCGGAAAGGGAATGCTGATACCATAAATTAATATTGAGCTACCGCTTGAGAATTTCGACACTAAAAATATGCAAAATGTTTTATTATTATTGAATATTTAAACACTTTATAAAGATAATTTAGAGTACCTACCTGCTGTCAACACTAGGAGTACTTTATTGTTTCATTGCTCCAGTACTTTTTCCAACCAACAAAACAATTCATTGATACCGAGACTGCATAGTGCATAGGTTAGGTAACACTTATGGAACGGCTGCATTCCGACATTCTGTCCAATTCTTTACCATCTTATAAGTCCACAATTTCGAGTTTATTTGTAGCTGCTCATCAAACTATTATTGACAATTCAATTCCATAAATAAAAAAAAATACTTACTTGTTTATTTTTATTACCTTATACTTGTTTTTTATTTATTACTATTATATCAAATTGCATTGTAGTATTGGCAAATACGCATTTCATATATACATATTTTAATTTCTTCTTTTTTCGCGATAATATGCTTGCTTGTTTATTAATTTAACTTAAATTTGTCTTTCTTACTTACCGTAACACTTTATTTACTGTGTTTGTTTTACATAATTTATTTCATAAGCTTATATCTTTGCATTTTTTGTTTATATGCTCAGTGTTTTTTCTTGCATACCTTTGTTATCATTATTTTTTTTTTTTACTTTGTAAAACTTTTTATTACATCCTTTTTAACTAATTTCACATATTTTTTTCTGTATATTCTGTGTTTATTATTTAGTATGTTAGCATGTATTTTATTTTTATTTTTAGTAAATGCCTTTTTTGGGCGTTAATGAACAAAACAAATAAATAATTAGTTTACATACATATTTATATTTTTTTTTTGCACCACAACAGGCCAGGGGGCCCAATTACAGTGGTGAATTACATTACAAAACAACCAGGCTTGAGAAAAATCACATTTTTAATTTTTGTGTTCTCACCGGGAATCGAACCCGGAACCTTCCGTGCGTGAGTCAAGCGTCTTGACCACTACACCACGGAGGCCGCCAGAGACATATGCATAAGGGTGGGTATATTGCCTTCAGGCAATTTCATCCTACCTACCCAAACCATTCAATTTGAGAAAATCAGTGGCATTTGAACATATTGTGGGTATATTATAATATGATTATTATATTTGGTATTTCTATTAAAAATAGACTTAAAAGTTTTAAAGATAGGCGTCGTGGCGCAGTTGGTTTGACGGCCGACTGTGAAACTGGCGTCGCGGGTTCAATTCCCGCCAGTTGCAAGAAAAAAATCCATGAAAGATTTTTTTCTCAATTGGTCTGGATGTTATGGTGAATTTTTCACTACCTCCTTTCATATCCCCTCTTTCCCACTTGCTGACAAGAGACACCTCTAAAATAGAGGCTTAGCGGGTTATTCCTTTAAAATAAAATTAACTAAAATGTAACTAAAATATAATTACTTTTAAACCGGCAGATTACGCCATTTCAAATTAAGACTTAACTCAGGTATCTGGGATCTCAATAAAGACTAAGTAAAAACTAAAATTTGTTTTAATGATTTGAAGATAATAAATTTGACATGAAAGTGGCCGCAGCAAAATCTTAATTTTTTGTTTTTGAAAAGAAATACAAGCATTTTAAATCACATGCATTTTTGTGACATTTTCCTCTATTTCTACGTAAAATTATGCCTTCGGTAATACTTAAAAAAAATAAATTAATTGAAATATATTAGTTGAAACCTTTTTTAATAGAATTGTATTAATTTTTTTTTAAAGAGGATAATTCTGGTTGTAATATTCAATTTATAACAACATCTTATAAACGTTTTTACGACCTTCATACCTGCCCCTATTGGTAGCGGTATCTTATCTTTAAATTATTACGACAAATTTTACTTCAATACTTAGTCTTTATTGAGATCCCAGATACGTAATTTATGTATAAATTTTAAATGGCGTATTCTGCCGGTTTAAAAGTAATTATAATTTATCTACATAAAACTTGTAAGTATAGTTTTTAATATTTTAAACTTTAAAAATTATGGTTTTATCTAATTTATGTTTTTTTATTTTTATTATTGCGTGATTAAAAAAAATATTCGTGTTAAAATAGCTAAATCGTATGATTTTCTAATTTTGCGCACGTTTTACCAAACTGCAACCTTAATATAAAAAATAAAAATACTTAATATCTACATATCTATAGATGAGTACAGGGTGTGTATTTTATAATCCTAAGTGGGATCTTAACGAGGAACTTCACTTCAGCTCTACCGGAAATTGGATACAAAAAATGTTTTTTTGCGCGCGGTAAAAATTAAAGCATCAAATTGTACAGCAAAGATTTTAAAAAATGAACGAAAAAAATGATAAAAAATATTTAAATAAAAATGAACTACTTTAAACGGCGTCACTAGTTCATGCGAATCAACCAATGATAAGAGAGCTGTGAAAGAAATCCGGTTCACTAACCGTGAACGGACCAATCAGCAGAGCTGACCGAGAATAAGCGGAAGAGAATCTTAGACGTCACATGCGGAGTAATTTCGGAAATATAAAACATTAAGAAATAATAGCGCTGAAAACATTTAAAAAATGTAAATATTTTTTGGCTTAGTTTAATAGCCTATTAAAACAGAAAAAAGTATACATAAAAAACCACAGACCTTCCTCATTCTTTTCTTTTTTTTTAGATAAAAATAAAAATTAACGTTCTTATAATTTACCCTAATATTTCAATTTTGAGGGCTATTTTCAACGAGCTGTAAAAAACTCACTTTAAGAAAATGGAAATCAAGTTGAGGTAGAGTAGGGTTTGAGCCTCGGACCTCCGACCCGTGAGTCCGCAACACTAGCTACGGGACCACAACCCGACTCAGATGTTTTGTTCTTGCTTCTTCTTCTTTTGCCACTCCTACCAGAGGTTGGTGACCATCATTCTGAATTCATCATAATCCTGGGCCAGTCTAATCAGCGCTGCTGCATCCGGTACTCCGAACCACTGTCTGAGATTTCTGAGCCATGATGCTCTTTTCCATCCCATACTCCGCCTGCCCTCTATCTTTCCTTCCATGATAAGTTGGAGAAGGGCATACTTCTCCAACTTATCAAGGAAGTATGCTTTTCTACTTTTGACAATGGTCGGTTCCTTCTTTTTGTTCATAATGCTTAAAACCGCTTCACCGGAGACACGGTCAGTCCATGAGATTCGAAGCATTCTTCCGTGCAGCTGAAGTTCTGTTCTTCACGATAGTTAAACACGGTTGTTTTCTTTCAGCTGTTTGGAGACTTTGTACTGGAACTGCATCGAAGAACGCTTCTGCTGGGACGAGAGCATAGCGGAGTACACCGAGTGGGAGGGGGGTGGGCATGGAGAGGCCAAGGGGCTCTCTAACGGGGGCGCCAGTATGGAGAGCCTCCCTGTGACGAGACAGCCCGCCTCGGACAACAACAACCATCTGCATTACCAGTACCAAGATGGTCATCGGGAGGTCCTGATGGAAGTTCCCATACTAGCGCCAAACATATATCAGGTATTTGAAACATCATAACTATCTCACTCACAGCTAGACATGTGTAATTCGCGAACGACCCGGTCATATTGACAAGGTCGGAAACATTGAACTAGAGATACGTTTTTTTTCATCTCGGTCAGTTAGTTCGCGAACGAAAAGAGTGCCGAACTAAATGGATCTTCGTGTCATTCGGATCTTCGTATCTTTTGTATCATTCGTATCTTTTATATCTCTCTAGCTCATATAAAGCACCGTTTCAACACTATGGATAACGTAACAGATAAAAAAAAATATCGGAATATTTACCTAAGTAAATTTTAAACGTATTTTTTTTTTTCAATTAAATTCAATTCATTTATTTAAATATAACATTTACATTACAAACATACATTCAATACATATATACGAGTATTATAAAAAAAAATACTTGAAAGAGATTCATGTCAAAGAAGTAGGAGAATCCTGCTCCGGAAAACCTCTTCGGATACATGGAACAGATCAATATCCAGAGCGATGTTGTTCAGCATTGCAGTAGCCCTTCCAACAGGCATAACCATAGGCAGGTTGGTCCTGAATATCGGAATATGAAACAATCTATGCTGACGCTGTCTTAGAAAATTATCAGGAACATACAAACCAATGCTTATCATAATCTCCGAATTATCGACAATGCCGCACAACAATCGATAAAAATGGGTAGTCAAAAACACATTCCTTCTAGTCTCTAAACTGTTGTAGCCGAGCATACCCTGGAGAAACTCGGTCGGATAGAGTCAAGGATAATACCCTTTTATAATAATCATCATCATCATTCCCTTTCCGCACCTAATGGTGCATAGGGCACTGCATTGGTAAACCAATCGCAGCGTATCTTGATATTTTTTTGTTACATGAAGGTAAGATGATCAGTCTTACGCTTCAGGTACCAGTCCAGGGACTGTATAATATTCTTGTGTAAAAATACATTTTTAAATAAATATTTCATGTCAACCATGTCGGAAATCGAACTTGAGACCTCTTGCATGGTAGGCAAACGCGCTGACTACTGCACTACGAGGCTGACAATTGTTTATATTGACATATTATATTTCATTTTTTTATTCTTAAGGTTCAATAACACTTTCAATAACATTTTTTTTTACTTTTTCTCACAGGTGTTCTCAAAGTCGATGATCTTCAAAGATGATCCGGAGTTTAAGAAGCTCGAATTAGAAGACAGTATTATAAACAATAATGAAAGTGGATTCTACCACGGAAATGTTGGAAAGGTGTGTGTCTTTCAAAAACCGGAAAAAGAAGAGGAGACAGATTTAGTACCGGATGAGACACCATTCTCGGATTTCGAAATTATGTTTCAAGACGAGTTGTATAAGATTGACGAAGAGGAAGAGGAAAAACCCAAGTCGCCCAATTCACCGGATGAGGGAATATCTATGAGAGTAGGAACTGAAGAAATATCACCAATTGTCGACGAAAAGTTAAGCTACATCGAAACACCGGAAAAGATACCGGACACTCCTTCACAAAAAGTAGTCTTAAGAGAGGATAGCACCAAGAGTCTTCTCATGACGAGAACGGCCGAACTGAGATATAATTTACCAAGAGCAAAAAGTGCCCTTAATCTACCGAGAAGTGACAGTATTAAAAGCTTCACGAGAAATAATTCCAGACATGATTTGATCAAAAGAGTGGACAGTGCTAAAATTTAAAAAATTTACTTGCACGATTACCTCAACGCAGTGCCTCCTTCCTCTCAGTACCGAATCTTATAGACCCAGATCAACCGAACAAATCCCAAAGTGACGAAGTGTTTACAATATCTTCGGTGGATTTCGATTCACAGCCGAGCGGAGAATACTCCTTGATCAGTCGAATTCCGGACACTCCCGTCATCAAAGGTGCGCTTCCTAAATTCTTTGCCGAGACTCCGAACATCCCGGAGTACAAGGCCCAGACCAGTCTCCAAAGCATCACGAAGACTCCCGATGTGATATTCGCAGAGTTCGACTACAGCATGCCGAGGTATTACGCGAAAAGAAACATCGGTCAGGCACTAGAGCCGAGCGTCCACGCGAGTAAATCTATGCCCGATCTTAACGAAGATGTCACCGACAAAGTCAGCAAAAGACTGGTGAAAATAAGAAGCAAATTGAAGCCATTATTGATTAAGAGAAACGACGGGGACCAAACTAGACATTCCAACCAAGAATTGAACAAATTTTAACTATTGACAATGCAATAAAATGACAATTTTTCACAGAAATTTATATCAACTGGTGCTTTTAGTTCAGCTACAATTTTATATGGAATTTAATTGGAAAAACATATTGATTTAAAAAAATACCTGGCTAATAAATAAAGACATTAGATTATTAAAAAACGTAGCTGCATTTGTGTGTGATTAATTATTGATGATGACTTAACTTTTGACGTTGTTTGTTTGTTGTGTCAGGTGCATAAAAAATCTGTCCAATTGTTAACAGTTATACATATTTTTTAATGTCTCTATGATGCTCCATAAAATATATTTTAAAACTATAGACCACAAATACGTAGTAAAAGGATTATTATAGTAAATTTTTTGATTTGTTTGAAGCAAAGTACAAGAGTGTTATTTTATTCCAACATTTAATAATACCAAGAAAAATTAGTCCTTATGGTAATAATAATTATAGAAAATATACCTATATATGTACATATAATGCTTCTTCGACAGTTTTTTGTTGAATAAAAAATACGAAATAATGAATTTAATTTGACTTCAACCAATCTATCATAATTATTGACTTTTAAACATTCTCAGATCATAAATGTTATATTATAATTGAGTCCCTAATTTCCTAAATTTATCTTCACCATCTAGCTTTGTTTTGAGATATTCACAAAAAATGTGTATGGTCATCTGTTTAACATATTTATTAATCTAACTAAATTAAATAAAATGTAACGTAAACTAAAAACACAACATTTCTAAAATATGATTTGTAGTTAATTAATTATTAAAAGAAATGTCTTGTCTTGACTTTTGTAACTGTTTTATATTATTATGCATGCTTCTTTTATAATATAGGCATGATGAATTTTGTGAATGTTTTATGGCACTTTAGAAATGTTTTAATAGGACAAAATGCATAATAATATTATTTAATTAAGCAGTTTTAAGGGGAAACGTGTAACTATGTTTATTTTACTATTTAGTAAAACTAAGAATAAGTACAAAAGTAAACAAAACATGTAACGTCAAATGGACTTGATCAGAGGTCGGCAAACTCATAAGTCAAAAGAGCCAAAGATCAGCAGATAACAATTAAAATTTACCCCTTATAATGCAGCTAAGATTTCCGTATTTACTCTTTATTTCAAAATTGCTTCAGAGACGATTGTGTTGACAATCTTGATCGGCAAATCCATAACATTGAAAACGAAGTTTTCATGGTTAATTATTGCCTGGAAAATAGAAACAAAACCTTTCTCACTTCGGTCATACTTTAAGCTTCATATGTTGAAATTGGAACAATTCAATCCAGTTCAATATGATGCTTCTCCGTGCATTTAATGACAGCATTTGCAATATCCTCAATAATCCAAGTAGCAAGAGTATTAGAAGTTTGTGCTGTGTGAGCCGTACTCTATTGGCTAAAGAGCCACATTGCCGATCACTGGACTAGTCCATCTATATGATATTATTCGGAAGACGGACGAGATGCATTTTCGAATTGAATTATGTTTTTTGCCTTTATGTCCATAAAACGGCATACTAAGTTCTTTAATTATACAAACTGGACTTGAAAATGGGCAACTCAATGAGGAAGTTCAGTGGTTTTAAAAAAAAAAATATTTGTTAATAGACTGTTTAACTAAGTCAATTTTTTTAATTTTTATATATCGTATTATCGGCGCTACGATTTTTCAAAGTTTTGTATTTCTGAAATAACTCCGCGTGTAACGTCAGAGGTTCATTTCCGCTTATTCTCATTCAGTTCTTCCCATTGGTCCAGAAGCGACAAGCATACCGGAAATCTTCCATAGCTCTCAGATCATAGGTCGATTCACATGAACCAGTGACGTCATTTAAAGTAGTGCGTTTTTATCGAAATATTTTTTATTAATTTTTCTGTACATTTTCAAGAAACTTTGCCCTACAATTTAATGCTTTAATTTTTACCCCACGTAAGAAAAAAAAAATTGTATCCAATTTCCCGTAGGGCTGAAGTTCCTCATTATTAACACGCAATATTTATTTGTTGACTAAACTCTTGACATTGTATTATGCATAAAAATAAGTATTACAAAACCGTTTCTAATTGTATTATTAAAATAGTTTTATTATTGAGTTATGTAATTTATTAGCAATTTTAATTTTATTCAGTATTAAATATGTATTATTTTTTTTGATCATTGATTGTTTAAATAAAAAAAATAAATATATATATACTTGTGTTCTTATGATTTACACAAATATTTTAATTTTTGGGTCATTTTCAATGAGTTGTAAATAACTTACTAGTATTGTTAGGTCTGTCTAAAAGTATGAGTTAAACTATATTTTACCTGTGATTCAATACTTAGAATTTATTATTATAGGTATAGAAATAATAAATTATGCTCTTTTTAGTAATTCTTCTTCTTATCAGCTCGTTTCTCTCCACTGCTGGATATGGGCCTCTTCCAACTGCTTCCATGTTTTTCTGTCCTGGTCTCTCTGTTCCATCCATGGCCCACGAATTCGACGATGTCGTCAACTGACGAACTCATCTCCTCTGTGGTCTCCCTACTTTCCTTTTACTTTTGCAGGGTCTCCAGTTTAGTATTCTAGGGGTCCACCTATCGACTTCTTGTCTCGCCACATTGACCCGCCCACTGCCATTTTTGTCTTCCTACTTGTTTCTGCGATATTGTTCACCTTTTTACGACGTTTAAAATATTGTTGATCCTGCATGATCATATATTTGAATTTCACTGGTGTAAATATAGAAAATAATCCAAAACTGCTATTTTTATTTATTTATTTATTTTTTATCATGCTATTCATTGCATTCGGCCAGCGGTTGGCAAGCAAATGTCAAGAAAAGCAGTCGCCATAGTAATTGTAATTTAATTTTCACTTTTCGCCAGTGAACTGTATTTATTTACGAGGAAAACAAAAAACAAACTAACACGAGCGTTGACTTAGAGATTACACACGCGTTGACTTATGACTGCGATAACTTAAGCATGTTCATTGTTTACTAAATTTTATTAAATATTTGTATATAACCACTTACCAACTTTTTTATATCTACCGGTGTATACAAATATTTAATAACATTTAGAAAAATGTTTGACCAGAAAGTTAATGCTTTGAATATTAATAATATGTTCAATATTGTTTGTTGTGATCGCTCAAATGCTGAGCATGTTTTTAAGCACGTCGATAGTTATTTGTGATTAAGCTACATATCTGCATTTTTCATCGAAACGGCAAAAAGTGGTCTCCTGTGTTTTATCCTCAACGCATAAATGTATATGTAACGTTTATAAATGTTTATCTAGAATTTTCTTGGTAAAACTACAATGCTCATAATATTGATACAAAATTTTGTTCCTGGGTTTGGTTGAACTGTTTGTTGAAGTATTTGAAGAATCACTTTTGCTCAATGCATTCGAAGGGTACAGGATGTAAAAGATGAGAGTCAACAAATGAAGTTTTAAGATATAACATTTTGAACTTTTCAAACTTATTTAGCATTCTTTAACTATGAATTATCACTTTATTTATAGTATTTAACTGTCTTTTTCTTCTTCTTTTGCCACTCCTACCGGAGGTTGGCGACCATCGTTCTGAATTCATCACGATCCTGGGCCAGTCTCATCAGCGCTGCTGCATCCGGCACACCGAACCACTGTCTGAGATTTCTGAGCCATGATGCTCTTTTCCGTCCCATCCCGCGCCTGCCCTCTATCTTTCCTTCCATAATAAGTTGAAGAAGGGCATACTTCTTATTGCGGAAAATGTGACCAAAGTATGAGGCTTTTCTTCTTTTGTCAGTGGTCAGTAACTCCCCCCTTTTGTTCATAGTGCTTAAAACCACTTCATTGGAGACACGATCAGTCCATGAGATTCGAAGCATTCAAGCACAGCCAAAGTTCGAAAGCCTCAATTTTGTTCATCGTTGAAACTTTAAGGGTCCAACCCTCCACTCTATACAGCAACACTGGCAATACATAAGTTTTTATTGCTCTCCATCTAGTCTTTGCATTGTATAGAAGGTTGATCTTGCAATTTTAATCTGGTCTTTATTTCAGAATGCAGATTCCACTCATCATTTAGCCAGCATCCTAAATATTAAAAATGGGTAACCTGTTCTATCCCACTACCATCTATAGTAAGATGGATGTTAATGCCTCTCCGTTTGCTGGCCACCATAGTTTTGGTTTTTATAGCGTTCATTTTGAGTCCGAATTCCTTACCTGCATTATTTACCTTATCGACAAATTGTTGTAGATGATCTGCAGTATCAGCTATAATGGCAGTATCATCAGCGTATCTTATATTATTGATTACTTTACAATTTATTTTGATTTCTATGTCAACATTTTGCAAGGCCACTCTGAATACAAATTCGGAGTAAAAGTTCAAAAGCATAGGCAAAAGTATGCAACCCTGCCTGAATTAATCTAACAACCACCCTTTATCTCCTGTATACGTATTTTCTTGCTCAATTATCTTGGTCATGGAAATAGCAAAAAATCATTCTAATACTCAAACCAAATAAAGACCCAAATAATGACACCAACTATCAGGGAAATAGGGAATAGCATTATGATCGTAATATAAAAGAATTTAGTGAAAAACCGAAATGAGTAGTTAGTCGAAAACTAACGAATCCTCTTTCTCAATTCGGATTAAGAAAATTAAGGATTAAGACAATCTGAGAGCTTTGACTTCTGACATTCAGATCGCATTTTTTAGTCGTCAATATTTGACTGCGGCTTTCCTTTATATTGTCGTAGACTATGATAGTGTAAAGCTCTCTATTCTAAAAAATAAGTTATACTATGTAGGATTGCCAACAAATATAATCCGTCTCATTTTAAATTAACCCATGGAAAGAACAAATTGTGTTTCCGGAACTGAATGCAGAATCATAAGACTAATATGAAAAGGCCTTCCTCAGGATTCAGTCCTTGGTCCTATACTTTTTAACATACATTGTTATGATTTTGAGATGATAGTCCGTCCTTATGCAACTATTCTTCAATACGCGGATGATATTGTCCTTTACGTCAGAGATAAATGTTATTTTAAATCCTCGGAGTCCTTACATATGGGTATAAAGATCTTTAAGCAATGGTTAAACGGAAACGACCTTGATCTTGCTTCTTGAAAAAAGTATTCACAATATTCTTTAAGAGAAAATATAAACATAAGGTTGACTCGGTACCGATTCAAATCTTCACTCATACTATATTCTAAGGTATGATCATTGACAGAAAACTGTCATAGAAGGCTCATATGAGTTACCTAATTACAAAATGTGAGAAAAAAACCCTCTACGTGCTGTAGCCAGAGTGTGGTGGGGATCGCACCCTTCTACAATGAAATTATTTTACAAAAAAATTATTCGAAGTATATTAGATTACGACAGCTACATATTCATGGGATCCTCACCCTAATTGTTTAAGTCTAAAACTAGATCATGTTCAATATAAATGTCTTAGACCAATGATGGGGATTTATAGAAAAAATATTCCCAAAACGAGAATAGGTTCTAAAATAAGAATTTTAAATTCTCCATCCTTGATCCTGAAATTATCCATCATATGGGAAGAATCTTGTTCGAAAATGAGGCATTTTACACGTAATGCTATGCATATTATATTTTACCCTTGGCAGATATCATCTTTCTTAGGATAGAATCCCTAGTAATTTTTTTTAATGTTTTAAACTAAAATTTGTTTCAAAGATTTCAAACTATAGATGTCTGTAGATGTTGAAAAACATGGAAACCGAAAATCTAATATCATAACAACAATACTATAAGTGATTAAATATTGTTCACCTGAGCTTTTGACATTTCAAAGTAGTTCATTTTCATTAATTTTTTCGTACATTATTGAAAAACCTTGCAGTACAATGAAATGTTCAAGAGTGTTCAATGTCCTAGATGAAAATATTAAGTTCTCCAAAACGAAAGCCATTTTCAGGAGGAGTGTACAAGTCTGGATTTTGTCTAAGGGAAGAGACCATTGCAGGAGACTGCTGCGAGATATTGCATAGATTTATATAGGCTTAATGCGTGTTGTCCAGATGCCCTTTGAAATATATGTATGTTTATGTAATAATATTTAATATTTTTTTTGTTGCTATTATTTAATTATGTACATGCTTCCACTTTCCAATATGTTGCATCCCAACTCAACACAGAGCCCTTGGCCTCATGGAGTTTGGGATACGTTATTATTGTATTTTTTGTAATATGTATGTATTTATATGAATAAATAAATAAATAAAATAAATTTATAATAAAATAAATGCTCCAATTTTTACTGCGTGTAAGAAAACATTTTTCATACCCAATTTTCTGTAGCACTGACCTTCCTTATTGGTACAAAAGTTGAATTATGGTCATAGATTCCAGGACTCTATTGTGAACAGCTAATTTCGCCTCCTGGGACAAAACACGTATTAGCACATGTAAAAGGTATTGTAGGAAAACACAAATTCAAGGAATTAAAATGTTTAATTTCCATAGTAACAATAGTATGAGGCAAAACTTAAAATGTTTAAAACATAATTATAATTAAAACAGTCAATCTATTAAATCTGTACATACCACTATTATTTCATTACTGGTTGCAGGGGGTATATTTTATCTTATTATTCCATACTTCTTCATATAACAAACAATAGAGGATGCACTAATGTAATTTTATTCAAAAAACAGAAAAAAAATACGACAGAACCTCCTTTTGACACGGGGAAACGTACCACGCCCATGTAAAAAAAAGTATACAAAAAACAGATTTGATAAATGAAATTGTTTTCTGTTTATTGTACCTTAATTTTATTAAAAAATATACAGTGACAACAAAATACTTTCACCCTTTCAGATCTGAATCAATCCCTGAGGATATAAAAAATATTTTTTGTTCTGTGTGTACTAAAGGAATAATTTTTTAAAAAATGGTATTTTTAATGTTTTTTTATCTTTTAAGCTTTAGAAATTATTTAACGTTCATTTTTTATTTATTTATACAATGGGTTTCAATAAAATATATATAATTTCTGAAATGTGTTTAAAACTTCCCTTACACATAATTTATAAGGAAGACAGGAATTCGCTCCAAAACAAACAAACCAGCCAGAAGCCAGCTGTCATAGTTAAAATGAATTTTTCTGTGTAATGTTGATTTCCGACGTATAAAAAAAATGAGACATACAAAGGGGTTCCAGTGATTGAAAAATAAACTCTCTGCTTTCAAAATTTTTATTTTGGTACTCGCACCCTTAAAATTAAAAATCTTAAAATTCATGTATATTTTAATAACACCTGGTGTTACCACATCCTTAATTTGGTTTTCTTTGAAATCAAATATACATGAAATAATCAAGTTGTATGTACAATGGTAACTCGGAATAATTTGCACCATAAAGGACCAAAGATATTTAATAAGTCACTGAAAGAGCTGACGGATGCTGAGTCTATCGTGTCGGTTCGTGGGATGGCGATGGTTTTCGTTTAAAACAAACATCTATATAGTTATTCTGAATTAATTATAATTAAGTACATAATATATATGTTGTACTAGTTAAGAAGATATGTGGTGACAGGGAACGTTGATGAATAGATATTTGAATATTGTTTTTCTCTCGCTCTGTCGCAGATGCCTTCTCGATACTGTGCGAAAAATACAACCGCACCTCGGAGTGATTATGTCTAGCTAAAATTGACAAAAATGACGTTTTGTTGTCCCAGTTTCTGCACCTCAAAACTGAACCGATTTAGTTGTTTTTTTTAGAAATAATATCACAATTAAGTTTTTTGTGTCGATACTTTGTCTTTTTCTTCTTCTTATCGGCCTGTTTCTTCAAAATTTTTCCATGTTTTTCTGTCCTAGGCACTATGTTTCCATCTATGGCTCGCGAGTTTGACGACGTTGTCAGTCCATCTCCTCTGTGGTCTCCCTACTTTCCTTTTACTTTCGTAGGGTCTCAAATTTAGTATTCTTGGGGTCCACCTATCGACTTATTGTCTCGCCATTACTTACTGCCATTTTTGTCTTCCCACTCTTTCTGCGATATCGGTCACCTTTGTACGGCGTCTTATCTCCTCATTCTTTATTCGGTCTCTTAAGGAGACGCCCATCATTTGTCTTTCCATAGACCGCTGAGTGCACTTCTAGCAGTGAGTGACATGGTTTCAAGACCGTATGTTGTCACCGGCAGAACACGAGAGTCGTAGACTTTGGCCTTCAGATTATTTGGGATTTCCTTATTTCTGAAAACGTGTTTCAGCTTTCCAATCACAGCCCAACTTTACCCGATTCGTCTAGGCAGTTCCGCAGTTTGATTAAATTTTCCCAATTCGATTTTGTACCCAAGGTAAATGTACTCATCAACAGCACCGATAGTTTTACTTCCAGTACATATGTTGCTAGGTAATGGACTCAAAAGTGTTAGTACATTTTGCATTTTTCAAAAATAATTATAAGAACTTAAATATTACTTATTTATTATAAAGAAAGTTAAAAAGTAATACTTTAGTATGCTTCAATGTAGAACTCGTACGAAAATATATAATGAATTCAATCTTTTTCCATCACAATTAGTTTTTTACCATACAAATAAAACGAGTTCAATATAATCATACCTATGCATCTCTGATTTTTCATAAGAAGGATTGTTATGTAATTTTCTGCTATTATTTGATCAATTTTACCTTTTTAAAACTTGTACATACAACTCGACAATTATGTTTACGGTTTTAAAAAAATTACTGTGTATATTTGGAAAAACAGCAATAAGTACGATGACATCAGATCTTTAAAATACTCCAAAGTTTATTAATTACTCTACAACCAAAATGAGGAATGAAATAGAACAACAAATTATAATATGTTGCAAATAAAACTTATTTAACATTTGAATAAAACTATACAATTAGTTAAACTTTAAAATACAACAATGACAAACAAAAGGCCTAAGAGTATTCTCAAAGAAAACTATTTTTTATCTAAAGATAAATTGTTAACATCAGAACGGCAACAAATATGATTTATCTACATATTTTCTGGCAAGATTTTTGGTTCCTTTATATGTTTGCTGAGTAGTGAGTTCCTTTATACATTGATATAATAAAACCGGAAATCACATATTTTAACTTTAATTTGTATGCAACTATTTGATACATTTGAACAAAATGTCATAAATAATAAAAATAGTGATGCATCCAAATGAGAACCCTGAGGCACTCCAGAAAATGTTGTTATTTGGGTTTATGGTATTCAAATGTTAATGATGAATTTCATTTGTTCCCATGTTTTATTACGGTTAGATTAGGTTGGGAAAAATGTCACACGATCTTTACTGCCGTTCCAAACAAGAACGCAGTAACCAACATATCAAAACCACTTTTTTCGATAAATTTTAGATGTATTTATCAGAGTGCGTTGTTTAGAAAGATTACAATTATTCCATTATATGGCACTGAAAAAACCCATTTTTAATTTTTTGATAAATACTTCCATTTTGCTTGGAACGGCAGTGTCAATCAGCCAATTAGTTATACAGAAAAACTCCAAGCATCCGGATTAATAATCGCCAGATTTTATTGCCATCGAAATAATTCTCAGAGTTGGAATTGTATTAAAAACTTACTTAAACATGTCTTGCAAAGTTAATTGCATAGTGAAATTAAAAATAAAAACATCTCCTTTGTTTTTAATTTCTGGACCACAATATGGATATTTAGCAATCTGGATGACTGGAGTTTGAATAAACGGAATTCTACTGTATTATTAAACAATAAATATAATAAACATTTATTTAGATACAGAAAAAAATATAGCTTAATTCCTCTGTCAAACTGAACAGCCTCTATCTATGAATACAAAAAATATGTATAGTAAAATATTTTCGAGAATATTCCATTTCATTTACAATATGGATTCCAAGTTAATAAAACAAAATGTATGCCAAAAATTGACATATGACTATAATGGTACATTGAGTTAATAAAAAATATAATTTCCTAATAAATTGTTAGTTACTATGTATATTTCCTTACAAGGTTAGAAATTAAATTAAAGATCATCTTTTGCCTTAGATTCTGTGAGATTTTAATCTTAAATATATAAGAAAATGAAATATTATAACTCTCAAAAAAAGTTTTCGTCAAATTCAATGGGGTTCTGTGCCTCCGAATAATTTGTCCTTAAAATTCTAAAGAAACTTCAATAAAAAGTAAGACGTAGTGTGCAAGTATACTTTACGAAACAAATTATTGATTTATTTTTACATAATTGACTTACAAATGGGTTGAAGACTGCAAATACGTTTTGATTCTGAATTTTTCTATCCTACGTTGCACTGAACTTTGAGAATAATTTTGACCAGAAAACTTTGATACAAATTGACCATTTCTTAACAATACAAAATATAAAATTACTGAATGGATTTTATTTAACAAGGTTACCTCAATTTGGCCGCTATTAATTTTCTATAATTATTTTGGCACAGTCCAATTTCAAAATATCAAAGCGCAAGAACAATACTTATTTTGGGAGTTTATTATTCTAAGACACGAAAAAATGAAATTGAATTGTAAGGATCCAATATCTGATAAATTATACTAAACAATATCGATATTCAATTTCTATTTTAAATTTTAATAGAACATCAGAATTCTTGTTTAAAATTAAATAGTAACGAAGCGGAGAGTTTTTAATATTTAAAACAAATATAAAAACATCTCCACTACAAACTGAAATCAATAAGTAATTGAGTTCTGGTGCTGACCCTTATGGATGGGAGCAAAGTATGGAATTGGAAAAGCGTGGATGAAAGTAGGATAAATGCTGTTAAAATGCGATGTCTGTGTGGTCAAATTATCTACGTGTTGAGTCGTTGAAGTGCGATTATTATGTAAGGCTGAGATTGCCGATTAAATCAAGAAAGAAGCGCTGCGTCAGTTTGGACACGCACAGCAAATGGATAGCGAAAGAATGGCTTAAAGGATTTACTACGCAAATATTGATGGATGCAAAAAGAGGAAGACCGAGGAAGACATGGCATGGCATGACCCTATTGAACAAATACTTGAAGACGGACATGCCAAAAGTCTGAATAATCCATGATGTACGAAAGACAAGACTTAAGTGGCGTTCTCTGCCTGCCACTGTTTTCGGCGTATGGATGACTATACAGAATTGGACATACCAAAAGTTTTGTTACATAGGTGGCGTATTAAAATTAAAGAGTCACTAACATATTACGTGGAGTTTATTATTAATCTTGTAACTTAGATAATTAAAACAATGGTTCGAATATGATAAATGAAAACATGGATATAACTGATTGAATCTATCTGTATTAATGGACGCGAATTGAATTTGTTTTAGTGTTGATGAGTCGGCTGGTGAAGATCTGGAAGAATCGCAGGATAACCATTAACACCAAAAAGAGACTGGTGAAGGCCTTGGTTTTCTCTATGTTCATGTATGGTGTGGAATGTTGGACACTGAGGGAATCTGAAAAGAAAAAAATCGAAGCTTTCGAGATGTGGTGTTGGCGGCGAGTGCTGCGGATTCCGTGGACGGCCAGACGTACGAATGCATCTATTCTCCAGAAACTGGACATAGGAGAAAGACTGATATCCATGTGCGAGAAAAGAATCTTGCAGTTCTTTGGGCATATTTCCAGGGAAGATTCTGATAGTTTGGAGAAAACTATTCTCCTGGGAAGTGTCGAAGGGACAAGGTCGCGTGGACGTCAACCGACAAGATGGAGCGGTACAGTCACTGAGTTAGTAATGCCTGTAGAAAAGCACAAGACCGTTCCAGGTGGAGGGAGACTGTCCACAGACGAGCCATGCCTGGAGTCAGGCGTAATCACGATCCTCAGACATGAGGCGCGGATTGAAGAGAGATAGTGTTAGCTGTGTGGTGTCAGTTAACCGGTACAAGCGCTGAGCGGAGAGAGTCTCTATTTACGTTTCCGTTTCGTGGCAGTTGGTGACGTTATACTTAGGTGTGTTAGTGAGCCTGGTACTTGGTGTTGCCGGTGCCGGTGTCCATAGTTTATTTGAATTATTCGATATGGATGGATTATTTCCTTTAAGACACAAAAAAATATTCATTTAGTTAAGTTCTATTCTTGTTTATGGTTAATTAGATCTATGAACTTATCAGATATTGGTTATAAACAATTCACATTAAAAGATATACATTTTAATCTATTTCATATAGAATTATTAATTTATTTTATTTTATTCTAACATCCAAAAAAGCGAAGAGTGGTTGAGGTAAACACAATGTATTATCTAGATACCGATTTAAATGGTGAGAAAGTAAAATGTTTAAATGGTAAAATGTGATGGATACTATTTTGTATATATTAAATAACACTAGAAAACCTAAAACACACATTTTTGATAGATTATTATCCTAACATATAAGGCATACATATATTATAATACTCCATACAGTTAATTAGGTTGCCAGCTACTGTTTTGAAAATATATATATATTTCGTCTAAGTGCTTTCAAAATTGTTTACAAACTCTAGAACTTAATTAAATATCGATAAATATTATTGTGATTTGATTGTTTTGGGGTTAATAATTACATCTCGAAAATTAATTATGTAAATAGTTAATTGGTCACATATAAAAATAATTTGAGAGTTACAAATTTAAGCGGGTGAGTTTTCTCAAAATGTGAATGTGTTCAAAATTAAATAAAAGTCAAAAATGTGAAAATGGCATGTTTTTAATGAAAATAAAATGACAACGTGAACACATGTTTTCTTCGTAAATTTACTGATCAATGAAAAATTCATTTATGATTAAGTACCAAAAAACACATTATTTTATATGGATTAACAAATTATTGTGAAGTAACCAATTTACAATGGCTTAAATTTTAAATGAAGCTTATACTCTAGCAGTATATTTTTAGTTTATTCGCTAAATGGACGAAAATATCAATCCCATTGCAAAAACAACGCAATAAAAAATTGCTTTTAATTTTCGTGGATGTAAACATTTTTGTAATTACATATATATATTAGGGATGCGGATGCGGGCTCAGTTTTGCATATTCTAGCTAGAAATTAGAAAGACAATTGATAAAACACAAAGGATATCTATTTAAAAAACTGTATTGGAACTGTTAACAATTATTATTCATCTAAGGATATAAAATTTTCAAACTCAAGTATTTCCTTCTTCACGAGGAAAATATATCACCTTCGCAACTTCTCTAGAATCTATGTAGAATATAACACTCAGGTGTGAGGTTTTCAACTTCATTTAGGGATTTATAAGTAATAATAAAATTTCCTTAATAATGAGATTGCAAATGAGCTCAGTTGAACCGAATTCACTCTGTCAGCAACCTACGGGAGAGTTCTATTTATTTATCATAGTCTAAGTAATATACTTTAGAATGCGAATGACACAAATAGATCACTATTACATTTGGCTTTGTAACCGCATTATAATATAATTAACCAACTTTGACGAGAGTATTATCAAAATATCCCAAGAGCTAATTACAATAAAAATGAAAATATAAGAAACAAACAGTTCCTTTCATTTGGTACTTAAAAATATAAACACAGATTGATGACTGTACAAATTACATAAATCTTCATCGATAGTCTGTATAGTATATCGTTGGTCGACAGGGAAAACTCGTTAAGTTCGGATTCATGGAAGTGACTCCATGTCACTAAGTTTAATATTTCTCGACAACATTAAGCGATCCCTGAAACAGCTGTTTAGGATTGAATAATTTCATGAACACTTGTGTGATGTCACACTAGTCTACATACGATACAAGACTTGATATATCTCTCTTATTTTTTGTAATGTTGATGTTGTATTCTTTGTAATCTTCAAATGGACATTTTCACACAGGATTTGTAAAGTAAAATTTGTATAAATATGCAGGATTTTGTTACAAAAATATTTATCATTGATACGCAAAGAATAATAAAATTATGCCAATGATAGTGATGCCTATCGGCATCCCAAAATAAATCTGTTGGACTGTATTAGAAAGAGCACGAAAATAGAACTTATAACGAGGAAGACAGATACGCTGTTTTGTGGCGGGTGTTTGTGTGAAAGAGACAAAAAAAAAGTGGTTCAATCAGTCTGTTATTGGCCGTAAGCGGGAGTGCACGTTAGTTATGTGGCATATAATTTATTTTGCTATAACAGGCCTAAATTATAGTATACTTTTAATAAATTATGGAAAAGGAATTATTTAATAGTCTTCTTTTTGTTTTTAAAATGTCAACTTCAGAATATTCTGTCTTTTGCTTGAGACAACGTAAAGGAATTTTACAGCACAGTCTTTGCAGAGTAAACTACAGTTTTGCAAGAGATTTTTAACAAATAAAGTCGTTTTACCACTGTCTTCAATGAGTTTTGCCTGTCAACCTATGATATGGTGCGATACATTCAAATAATATTTTAGCATTAGTTTTTTGTAATATTTTCATAATACTCTCAAATAAAGTGTAAAATACTCTGAAAAACTTATCTGGCACTGTACAGTTTATAAATAGTGCCAAATTGAGTGTGACTTAATAACTTTACAAACACTCAATTTACTCGACGAACGCACTGCGTAAATAACGTTTTGAGGATGTAAATCGGAGGCAGCCTCAACAAACTGATGGTGACATTTGATTTAGAAGTTTAGGAAATCCATTTGGGATGGATCACTGTTCACTCAGCACTGTCGGTCTATCGCGCGAGTTTGTGTCGCGCCACTTTGAGGGAAACTTTGGCTTGGGCGCACTTGAGGGCGGCGGCCGCCTCTTCACAAGTGGCTTCCTTCAGGGACTGTCCGCCGACTGAGATGATTATATCTCCCTTCTGGAGTCGACCGTCCACCTCCGCTGCTCCTCCGTGGACCTGAGGATTGGCAAATTTGTCAATTAAAATTATTGTGCTATAATAAAATATCGAAATGTTGATAAATCGAAAGTGATGGTTTTTGAAACGGATGAAAATATAATTAAATGTGAGATCAGTGCGAACGGAGATATTCTGAATCAGGTAGAAGAATTTGCGTATCTGGGAAGCGTATACGGGAACCAAACTCACCAATCAGCAGAACGCGACGAAGAGAACTTATGATGTCACAGATGGAGTAATAACAAAATATTAAAACAAGATATGCGATGAGCATAAACATTGTGATACCTCAAAGTAAAACTGCAATTTTTCAGAGGCATTGTACAGAGTACTGGGGCACAGGGTATTTAATATGTTGGACGTAAAGGCATCTGTTACAATGTTTATAAGAACATGATAAGCAGTAGCTCATTCACACATAACTATCGACATTCTAATAAGCGATGTGATAAAAATTTCTCACCATGGCTGTTTATCATAATCGCGATCACAATGGAACATCCGTGAACACCTTATTAGGTATATGACATAATATTTTAAATGTCAAAATATTTACATTCGCGACGTTTAATCCTGCTGCGTAATATCGTAATCATATATTTGAATTTCACCGGTGTAAATATGGAAAACATTCCAAAACTGCTATTTTTATTTATTTATTTACTGTTTATCATGCTATTAATTGCATTTAGCCGGCGGTTGGCAAGCCAAATGTCGAGAAAAGCAGTCGCCATAGTAAATGTAATTTAATTTTCACTTTTTTGTATTAGATACTCCTTACTATTTTGCGTATGCAATATATTGTACTATTTTTGATAGTAAATCCGATTTTTGCCAACAAACTGTATTTATTTACGAGAAAAACCAACCGACACGAGCGTTGACTTAGAGATTACACACGCGTTGACTCATGACTGCAATAACTTAAGCATGTTCATTTTTGTTTATTGTGATCGCTCAAATGATTAGCACGCTTTTAAGCACGTCGATAGTTATTTGTGATTGAGCTACAGGTAGATAAGTAGACCTTTTTATATCTTGTAAATTATTTCTATGACTAAAAATTGTATAGGTTGTAATTGTGAAATACCTTCTTGTTCTTTTTATTTAAATATTATTTTTATGTTCATGTTTTGTAATTTACATTTGTTTGATTGAATACTTTGTACAATCCGAGGCCCTGCTGTTTAATCTGAGGTGTGATATCCGAGGTTTTTTATCTGGGTTATTCCGTGTAGGTTAAAATTGTTCCAACGTTTTGGTTACCCTTGGAGAGTCATCATCAGATGGCACAAAAAAAACAATATGTATTGATAGCTGTAACTATGAAAATCTACTCATCTGTTTGATAGTAAGGTTTGTTGGAACAGTAGTTAAAAAAGGTGCTAGATTTGATAATAATAGTATGGACTTTAGTTCTTAAGTTAGTGGACTAACAGCTGAAATGAAGAATATTGAAGATAATTGGAAAATACCCACCAGTTCGGATATGTAGACACCGGGTGGAGGTTTCTTGGCCATAACTGTTAGTCCAACTCCTTTTCCAGACTTTTTGACTAAATCTACGTCGATTTCAGTGAATCCAACAGTTTCTGGTCGGAAGACCACCATTTTCATCTGAAATAACACAATACAAGTGTAAGAATGATAAAAATGTAATAATAAACGATACAGAACTAATAAAAAAGAATTATCCTTCATGAATCACTTCGCCCTTTCTATAAACACCGAAAGGCAATTGTCGCTACTATCCGTGGCCCTCTTATAGGTCCTGTCAGAAATATAGATTTGGTGGCTTTCGAATTTATTTAGTTTTTTTTTTCTTTCTTTTTTGTTATTACTGTATCTATTCTCGTCTCAATTGCATACACCGAGATTGGTCTGACACACGTTTTGTATATCCGAATCTTGCTTCTAATCCCAATGTGTACCATACATTTCTTAGGCATCCAGATGCTGCCAAGGCTCAACTTGTTTGTTTATTTTTAAAATGAATTTTAATTCATTGCAAAAATTATATTGGTTTGTGGTCATGTTGCTAGTGTCTCGGACTTACGGATCAAAGATCCGTGGTTAGAATCCCACTCTACCCCAACTTGATTCCCATGTTCTAAAAGTGAGTTATTTACAACTTACTGAAAATGGTCCTTAAAATTAAATATTTGGGTAAATCATAAAAACGCAAATATTTATCTAAAAAAATAAATAATAATCTATGCATTATTTTTTTAAATCTTTTTGTTTTACTAACTGAGATAGATATGTTCCAGTCATCAGGAATTGCCGCTACCACTATGGTTACATAATCTGCGTCATATGTGACGTTAATGACCTTATCCAAACTTGTAAAAGAACGGCACCTTTCTTCTCAGAATTTCCCCTTAGCTTTGCTAAACGCTGTATAAAACAAAATACGCAGCAGCGTTGGGAGGGTCATTACCGCGCTTCTTCTACGGGTAAAATCACTAAAATGTTTTTCCCAACGCTGGCTGATGCAGCAAACTTCCGTCATCAACACCAAAGTACTTTCGAAACGACCCAAATTTTTACCGGACACGGAGCTATGAGAAGTTATCTATATAGGTTTAAATTAAGGAATGATGACTATTGTCCATGCGATGATATTTCTTCACAGAGTATCGAACATCTGTTATTTCAGTGCTCATTTTTCAGTTTGCAACGCCATAATCTTGAAGCAGAATGCAGGAAAGATGGAATATCCTTAACAGATATCCACACTGTAGTTAAAAGTAGTTATCACGCGCCATTGTTCTTGAACTTTGCAACAATGGTGATTGGACTCATAAAGGTAATAAACCAAAATCAGTGATCGAACATCCCATTTCCAAGACAAACAAAAACGATTTTTTCCGAGTACCTTAGCCTTGTACATGACACGTAAGGCTACTAAATACAGGGGTCCAAATATATATAAAATAAAAAAAATGACCTTATCTCCCTTAGTTCTAGATCTACCACTAACTCCATTTATATATTATTGCGTTATATTTAGTTATAAAGGTGTAACACTTGCTTTGTTTCAATAGCCAATATGTGCTTAATTTGATAAAATGTTGTTATTATTTAAGTCCCAAATTAAGTTGAGTTACTCCTGTGGTGGTATTCTGGATCTTCTCTGCCCCCTAGAGAGTGATAAATTTGAAGATTTATATTTTTTTAATGCGACGACACTTTGTTTCATACAATGGCAACGCTGATGATTAAAGTCAAATGGTGAATACAACTATTTAAAAAACGAAAATAAACCTAATACGATTTGGTCAATTCAACCTAGTTAAGTGTTTTGGGTAATGCTTAAGGTCGCAATAACGTCATTAATGAAAATCATCATGTTTGATTTCACGTGTTCATAATTTTTGATGTTTTATTATCAGTATGGCCATGTAGGTACGAAGCAAAAATTAGTCGCATAAAACAATGAATATCCCCAAATTAATCACTATCTAGGTCAGCGTTTCCTAACCTTTTTCAGCCACGGACTCCTTGTAAATTAAGCACAATTTTCAGAGACCTCCTTAGTAAAAAAACCAGCAATAAATTTCGGATCATTTATTTTGGAAATACACATACAAAAAAAAAGTTTTTTTTATAAAATTATGCGGTAATAATTTATGCACAACAGCAACACCAACACGGTTGGTAAATTAATGTGAAAGTTGGTGTTGCTATTTTGTTGTAATCTCAAAACAGTTTTTATTTAAAAGTAAAGCTTTTTTTTCATATTTCAAAAAACACAATTTGAATTTATTTGGCGCATTACGTGTAGTGAAGTGAGGTAAGAAATAAATTTAAATGTAGGTACTCACTTTAGGTAAAGTTTGCTTGATAAGTGAAAGCGCCTTTTCATTCTTCATCTCCGGAGTAATTTTAACTCCATTACAGTCAAGGATCTGGTCTCCAGGTTTCAGTCTTCCATCTTTTGCTGCTCTCCCGTCAGGATAAACTTCCAGTATTACCATACCACCCTGGAATAAATATGAAAATTATTTAATCATACTTTTTCTTCTTGTTTTCCACATCCGTTCCTGTGGAGCATGTGGACATCTTGAGTTGCCTCCAGGAGACCCTATCGCCAGCAAGCACTTTCGCCTCCTCCCACGTCAATCCAGCGACCCTTATTTCCACCGTATAAAGTCGAAAGATCGTCATCAAAGGCCTTCCAGGACGGCGTGAGCCCGCAGGTTTAAAGAACAGGCAACTTGGGTTTAGGTTCTCCCGAGACTTGCGTAGCTCGTGTCCGAGCCAGGTCCACTGCCGCATCCTCAAGACGTTCGTTATAGGAGGCTGCTGCGTCCGTTTACCGACTTCAATGATATTTATGAAATCGAACCACCTTAAACCTAATATTCTCCCCAAGCACTTACTCTCAAAACTCAAAAAAAAACAAAAAGTTTAGTGTTTTGATAAATGGTAAGGTGCCAAGATTCGCAACCATATAGGAGTACTGGCATTATACAACAGTTGAATAATCGGCATTTTGTTTCGACCGAGTATGGACTAGAGACACGCACTATTTTGCCTATGGACTGGAAACTAATGGGTCAAAATGTAAAACTACTCTTTGAGGAGTAGTTTGGTCGCCTTTTGTTTGATGCGCGCATGCGGTTTCTGGACTATTCTTAATTATATGGACTTTTGCTTAGGGGCTCTTCTCCTTCATCAAACTGAGTATTTAATATTTTGAAAGTGTGTATTAACTCCCTAACGGCATGGGTTTTATTTTTTCAGTTTAAAAAAAAAAATATGGAGGGGACATGGAATGGTCTAGGATAATACTAAAAGAATATTTAAAGTCAAGTAAAATTAATCGGGCCATATGTATTAAAATTCCAAAATATAACTTGCCACATTTGGCACTTACAACATTCTTAGGCGATAGCTTTTTTAAGAATAGAGGAAAAATGCATACTCGCTTTTATATTTACGGTCTGCATGCTGTACTGGGCTTTTTCTTTTTCTCTGCTGCATTGGCATGTTTTTATACTTTTAAACTACTTTTAATTACTTATATTATATATGTAAATAAAATCAATATATTGCTGCTCTTACTATAATGTGTCATTAATTTTGAAGATGTTTTTTAAATTGACCTAAATTTACTGTCTTATATTTCACTTAAAGATTCTTCTCATCGTTTCTTTGAATCCCTTAAAGTAAATATGTGTATATTTATGTTTTTCCTTTTTTTTTAAATGTTATTACTATTACTATTTTATTTTTACATCTGAGCATGTTTTTCATTCTTTATTTCAATTCTAAACACTTACAAATTTTCTTCATTTTTAATATTATTTCCATTTGTAAATACTTACTACAAACTACAAACTTTAAAATATCTTTTATTCACTTAAATTTTAATTTTTAAACAACTTTCATTTATGTTTTTCTCTTTCCTTCTCTTTTTTATACTTTCATAATTAACCTTACATATAATTGCTTTATAATATGGAAACTTCACTGGTCCATTAGAGTTAATTCTTACTGTGTAAAATATTAAACTTTGTAACTGTACTGTATGTTTCCTAAATAAAAGAAAAAAAATAATAAAAAAATAAGCTCTTAAGAATGAATCCTACTTTCAAGAGAGCTTTATCATCTGCATTGCAGAATCTATGTATATGGAAAAGATAATTAAAACTACGCCAAAATGAAAATACTTGAGTAAATTATAAGAATGGAAGAATTTCATAAAAAACTAAATTTACCGGTAAAAGAGTGTCTTGCCCTCCAACAAGATTGACCCCCAGAGGTTTGCTTTCTAAGCTGATGTCTATAAGAGTCTCCTTTCCGGGGATGATAGGAGCAGTTGTCGGGTCAGCTATGGGTTCTGGAAAATAAACATTCATCTTTACGATAATTATATGGCAACAGGAATGCAGACATAATTTATTTTATTGGGTGAACAAACAGTATGTACACAAATATTGTCAATTTCTTTGTATATTAGTGTAGGACACTCATGCACACACCAAAAAAAATGTTTACACTTAATACAATAATTTAAATTATGTTAAATATAACAAATGTAAAAGAAAAGAAATGAAAAAATATGTATGTAATAATAAAGTTAAATATCTGCTTCTCTCAAAATTTCTATCATTTTTTACCTAAATTTACATACATTGTAACAAAAAATATCAGCCTCAGTAAATCCATTGTTATATTGGTGGCATATTTTAGGTATTGTAGATTGTTTCAAATAGTTTGTTGACGCTATCTCTGTGTAAAACAGAACATTTTGTCTTGTCGGTCTAGATGGCACAGGGAATGGAAGTCTTTCAAGTTGAGTTGTTGAGTCAACAATTGGGGACCAACACAACTGGTGACCCCGACGGTAGGTCCCTCCACAATGTTAAAAGTAGTGAACAGGTATAATAGTAAGCCAAAACAAATTAAAGGTCACAGGTCTGAAGATGCACCCGAGTACAGCCGAATGTAATCCGACACACCCGATAGCAGGTTTCGGCTAAGCCGAAAATTCGGTAAATTTTTGTTAGAAACCGAAATCGCTGCCGAAACTGGATGAAATCGAAACTTCGGTCGGTCGCTAAGCTGTTAACACGTGGACAATACAATATTGTTCTGTCCCAGGACTCAACAATTGTCTATGTGTAAACAGCAATTAGTAGAACGGAAAATTGTTCCGAGACATCGTATTCCTAATCATCAGAATCCTAATTATTTATTTTTGTGATTTTTCTCAAGAGCAAAACAGCATTTTCAAAATAATTATGTGATGTAATTTTTATTCTGTTTGATCGTTATTTGGTCAAGAAATCGTTAAAAAAAACTTCTTTATTTGCATTAATTAGATTTATCGGTTGAAGAAAACACATTGTCAGTGCCAAATGTTGTGAATTCAACTACCAAATTGCAATTTATGGGCAATAAACTTAACGCCCCAGGTAGTTAATGTAAGAAAGTAATTTAACCAACAGTTAACAGAATCTCTAGGGACATTATGTTCATATGGGCAGCTTTACCTATATTGATTTCAGATAAAATAGATATATACGAGAGATATATTAAGAAAGTATACTCTGTTAATATTTCTTGCCATCACCATTGAGGTATATAACTAGAGTAAATATGAGTGTTCAAAATCTCTCAACTTGCGGCCAATTGCATTTGTTTGATAGAACGGACTTCAGTCTGTTGCGAGCATTCCCCAACAACTTTTCTCCTCGCAATTACTAAAATGCCTTGATAATTTACTCTCATATAATTTTTAATTTTCTATTTTTACCTCTGTTTTGTATAAATACGTTGAATTTCTTAACAGAGACCAGTCTCGAAGATGTCGCGAAAGCGATAAAACCAATCACTGGATATTCCAAATTTTTGGATTAAAGTATCACTTGTCTTTTATTTCTACAATAAAAGTGTTCGATTACAAAATGATGAAATAATGCAGAAACAATATAGTTATACATGTTAAACAGTTGTTTTGTACATTGTACTATATTATAATACTTAACACACTTTTGGGTAAATAAAGATAAAAAATAAAGATAACATAGTAAATAAGAAATGTCAAAAATCATGAATTCTTCATTTGTAAATATTGTTGCAATGTATATTGAATATCCTAGGTATAATGCAAACTGTCTCGTGCTACTCTGTCAGGGGTTCACAAAAACTAATACTATTCTTTTCGTTTCACACATATTTTTAATTTCACTCTCTAATTGCAAAACTTAGCAGTTCACAATGGAGTTCTAGTGCCAACTCAAATGTATGGGAGCGTAGTATGGAATTGGAAAAATAATTATGTAAGTAGGTTGAATGGTCGAAATGCGATCCCTCCAGCGAATGTGTGGTAAAACGATGTATGATAGGTGCACACATGTCGAGATCCGTGAACTGTGTAAGGCTGAGACATGCTTTATCGACAGAATCAAGAAAGGGGTGCTGCGTTGGTTTGGACACGTAGAACGAATGGACAGCGAAAGAACGGCTGAAAGGATCAACGATGCGAATGTTGATGGATGCAGAAAACGAGGAAGACCGAAAAAAACATGGCACGATCAAGTCCATCAAATACTTGAAGATGGACATGTCAAGTAGGAATAATCAGCATGCGTGCATGAAAAGATGTATGAATGTAGAGGAAGCGAGGCCTATATGCAACGACAGAGTGATATGGCGTTCTATCCTCTCTGCCTACCCCTACAGGGAAATGGCGTGATGGTTTTTTTTTTTGTAATTTCTTTTAAAAAGTAACAGTATTTGTAGACAAGGACTGGATGTAACTCCCCAAGGAGCTGTTAATATTAACATATTACAACAGAGATGAAGAACATTTTAGAGAAGTTAATATAAGGTTTCAGCTCTTTAACTTCACAAACATCAACAGATGAAAGAATTGAAGGAGTTAAGATGCTCAAATATGGCCAGAATGGTGAATGTTACACAGTGTGTAAAGTGGCCACTTAAACCAGCTAATGACAGGTCGTAAGCCCTGTAGATGCCTAGACATCTATGTTACCTTCTTTAAAATGATCTTTATCTCTGTTGTAACATGTCTTTTAAAAATTGTATATTAAAATATAATTGTTATTATTGATGTGAAAGTAGAAAAAATGTATGAAAAAATCACACACTGACACTCCCGAACGTGCCTATGGACCAGTGGAGTGGCTACATCCACAAATAAAAAATATATAAATGTTTATTTTGCTGGACAATGGAAATAAATATAAATAAATCTCCGTTTACCTTTGGCGGGGGAGGCGAGGCTCTTCCCTGCGGGTGTGTTGGGGCGCGAGGGATGCGCCGAGGGCGGCCCTCGCAGGCCGGCATGGGCGGGCGTAGGCGTGAGCGCCGCCCCCTCGACGGGGGGCGCGGGACTCGGCCCCCCCTCGCCCTCCGCGCCCCCCTCGCCCTTCTTGTTGGGATTGCACACCAGTAGCACCACCACCCCTTCCGTCTTCTTCAGCATGGAGGCCGCCTGTGGATTCAGATTCACGGCATTAATTTTGGTGCTTTCACACTAACTTAAAGATTGGGTTAATAGGGTATGATCTAAGCCTAACGATAAAACGCCCAAAGTCTTACCAGCAGGGCTTTGTGATCAACAGGAAGGATGCACGTTTTTTAATCATATGAGGATTTCTAGAGATGCTAGCAGGATGCAGTATTTTTCATTATACAAGGAGGTACCCCAAAAGAAACCAAACTAATATTTTAAAAATTGCATTGGAGCTAATTTTGCTGTCCAATATTTTATTCCCTTGTTTTTACTTAAAATTCGATTCACTGAACTCCTAGACACTAGATAGCTAGAGGCGCGATGCAGAGGCCTGTGTGAAGATCTATGCGACATCCCATCGGTGATAGGTAATAAAGAACTCACACGAGAGGTAGTATCATACATGATAAATATAGTGCAGGAAATTGGTAAAATAAACCAAAGTAGGGAACAAAATGCCGAACACTCCTCTAGTGGAACGGCAGGCCTGTTGACTGCTGCCAACAGGCCGGCTTCTCCTGAAGAGTTTTAAGTGGTTTCCTCTCCACGTGAGCAAATGCTGAGAAGTTCCTGATTAGCCCACATTAATATATCCCTCCTGATCCCAATAGCTTAGATAAATTTTAAGATATTTAATTGCAGAAAAATCCACTTTTTGAATATAAACCTTGTATATTATAAGCAAGGTAAATAATAAAGCAACTCCCATATAAAAAAAGACACTAGATAGCTCCAGAACTTTTTCGGTGATCTGTCGTCGGAATGTTTAATTTGAAATTCATGATTCTTGAACACTTGTGTTGGACCTTCTCCACACTGTTTATATGGCTAACATAATGAGGAGACCAAACTGAGGGTCCTGTGTAATATTTTTAATGAATTATATCATAATCATCAGGAACTGGACACTACATTGGAACTCCAATTGCAAGGTAAATAACCTATCAAGAATTGAACCTGACATCGAAGAATGGTAGACGACTACTTAACAAACTACAAGGCGGTCTGGTCTTTCTTTACTCGGTTTCCGTTTTCGGGATTTGTTGACTTCTGAGTACAGAATAGAACCAATACGACGTGTTTGCCCCCATGATTACTTTCAGGGATAATCTTTAAAAAAGGAATTAGAGTAGAGATAAGCCTCTTGAGTCTTGAGTTGAATTCATGGCAAGATCGACACGGTTTTGAATGTGTTTTTCAAAAATAATTTTTATTTAATGTTCATTGAAAAATCTGTTAAGTTTCATCTATAAAAACCTTGTTTACTCTTGTGTGGCTGTGATGTCACACTAGTGGACATAGGACAAAAGACTTGATATATCTCTCTTATTTTTTTAAATGATGAATTTGTATTTTTTGTATTCCTTAAATGGACATTTTCACACTCGATTTGGAAAGTAAAATTTGTATAACTATACTAAACGTTAATACAAAAAATATTTATCCTTGCTACGCGAAGAATGAATGTCCGCTAATTCAGCAACACGTCTATACAGATACCTTATACAAGAGAGAGCCCAAAGATATAAGTCATAACAAGGAAGACAGAGACGCTGTTCTGCGGCGGGTGTCGTCTAAAACAGATTTAGTCTTCAGTCGGTTGATGACAATGTACTATATAATATATACGGCCTCCGTGGTGTAGTGGTCAAGACGCTTGACTCACGCACGGAAGGTTCCGGGTTCGATTCCCGGTGAGTTCACAAAAATTAAAAATGTGATTTTTCTCAAGCCTGGTTGTTCTGTAATGTAATTCACCACTGTGATTGGGCCTCCTGGCCTGTTGTGGTGCAAAAAAAAAAACGAAATAATTTGTGATGACAATGATGGGGGATGCACGCGCGTAACATGAGCGGCGTATTTGTGCTTTTTGATTTATTTTGCTACAACAGGGCTAAATTATATGTTTATTTGCATAAATTATGGAAAAAGAATTATTAAGAAGTATGTCTCCGTGTTTTTCATTTTTTTCAAATGTCTGAAGTTTAAAATATTCCGTCTTTTACTAGTGGTGACACTACGTTACATCATCGCACCTAAAGGGATTATTTACCACAGTCTTTTAAGAGTTAATAGGCTGACATGATTTCAGGAGGGTTTGGAAATGTAAGCCACTTCAGTCTTGAACCTTTGTCTGGTTGTTAACTTAAGTTTGTGCGGTAGGTATAATAACATTGTATATTTTCAGTCCATTATTTAGCAGTAGAAATGGTATTTTTTTGTCAGTATATGATAATGATGCGACGTTCTCGTGTCGTGATTATCCACATCAGTTATTTTTGTAAAAAAGATGTCATTAGTTCTGTAATATTCCATTACCCCTGAAGTGTAATACTGATCACACTTATACTTATTCTTAGAGGTGGGGGTCAGTGCTATGCAAGCTCCTGACCTGGTCTATTGTGACGGGTCCCTGTAAATAGTTCTCGCTAGCTAGTTTTTGTTAAATCTCCCCCTACAAGCCCAGATCCGTGAAGTATCGGGCTATTTACAGGGAGCGAGCTCTTTAACGTCCCCAGGTTAAACCAGTGGTTTCCCAAGGATGAGGCTCCTTTTATAATGCAAAACATCACATTCATATAAAAGGTGTTTCCTCACCTGCGCTGCAGAAACTACATCTAGAAGTTTCGGAAATGTTCACTCTAGCCTGACCACACTTACCCTCTATCTAAAAAAAAAACTTTGTACAGAAAAAACCATGTTTTTCTTCATAATAATTTGTAATCAAATATTATGAAGTGAACACCTATTAAATTAATAAAATTATTAAAATGGTATTTTAAAAGATTTTTTGGAGATGTATAAATTGAATTTACCGTGTCATAATTGGATCCCAGAAGAGTGTCCTTGTTAACTGCAAGGATCATGTCTCCGATCGCCAGTCCAGCCTGAAATAAACACAATAAAATAATAATATACTTTGAATAATAGAATTCATAAAAGTATAAATTGTAACCTGATCTGACAACACAAGAACTTCCTAGATACTTTTTTTCAGTATTTTCATGAATTGGAACCGAGTCTCTGATAGAAAAATTGAGGCACATCAAGGGCATCAATTTAAGAATCGGTTTTGTACATTTATTAGGGGTTTTTTATGTGCCGTGCATCCTCCCCAGCCTACTATGCCGTGGGTAGTTACTGATTGAAAACAAAGCAAAATACACAATTCTAAGAGTGGCAATGTTCCTAAGTGAGCAGAATACAAGACACAGCTATCTGGAAACCAGCGACCAGACCAGCATCTCCTATTGTAAATTTTTGACAATAACTGAATTATGCCCACTAAGAGATTTGTTTTTTTTTTTGTTGAGTAATTTAACAAAAACTTTTAGACAAAGCTCTATTTCGTCTATTTTGTTGTTTTTTTTTTTAAATGTTTATTTCACAAAATTCATTGATTGTCAATGGTACCTCGTTTCCAAGAGCAAACCGTGCAAACAAGCGATTATGCGCAGCTTACCATTATATTTGACTATCCATATTAATGCTTTACGGTAACTTTATTTACAGATAAAAAAACAAATATTTACTATTTCTTATAAATCATTGCCACCATTTGTATTTTTCTCCAAATACAAATAAAATATGAATAAAGCGCGCCCAGCGCCAGCAATGAGCCAAGGAACTAGCTGATTACTCCAGCTAATTTCTTCATACAAATAAGTGTACTATATTTTTAACATCTTAAACCTAGTGGCGGGATTTTCCTTCTAGAGTAAACTAAACTTGCCGATTACACAAATTCTTTACGATTTGGAAAACAGTATTTCAAATATTATTTCTTAAGGACTATTTTTCTTTGAGATTATACTTTTGACAAATGACTCGCAACACATGTGGCGCTCGACGCGGCCGTTTTTGGCATTATTTATTTCTAGAACAAATTGGCCATTTGACATTTCAATCGTAATGAGAATACTTAATACTGACTGCATTTATTGTGCTATTTTTTAAAAACTTTTTTATGATTTATGTGTTAAACGAAGTTACGTCGTTTAAATTGATTTCATCGACGAAAGTTATTGTATCACACAGACCCACAGAAAAAATATAAATTTATAGTACATATCACTTACATTGTATTATGTACCTACTATGTAGGTACAAAAAATTATATTTTTTATAGCTTACCAGTAAATAAAATCACCGTTTGCCACTGCTCGTTTCTGGATATACCAAAATAAACCTTTTTTTGTTTTTTTCGTCTGCATGGTACATGGCCAATTTAATAATACCCTTAAATGTATATCATCTTTAAATGAACTAAATTGTAATGCAATGTAGTCTGGTAAAACGAACGCAAAATGAGGAAATCATATGATTTTGCCATTTTAAAACAAATGCTTCTTTTAATCGCGCATTAATAAAAAAACAAAATAAGATAAAAACAATATTTTTTAAAGGTATTTCTGTTAAAAAATATACTTATTATTATCGTTTTCGATAAGGGCAGGTATGAAGGTCATAAAAACGTAAATAAGATGTTGTTTTAAATTAAATATTACAACCAGAATTATCTTCTTTTTTAAAAAAAGAGAATACAATTTTATAAAAAAGGTTTCAACTACAGTATTTCAATATATATATTTTTTAAAGTATTACCGAAGGCATAATTTTAGGTAGAAATAAAGGAAAATGTCACAAAAATGTATGTGAATTAAAATACTCGTATTTCTTTCCAAAATTGAAAAATTTAAACTTGGCTTTGGCCACTTTCATGTTTACCTTATTATATTTAAAGGATTAAAACAAATTTTAGTTCAAGTCTTTATTGAGATCCCAGATACCTAAGTTTAGTCTAAATTTGAAATGGCGTAATCTACCGGTCTAAAAGTAATTACATTTAAGTAACATAAAACTTTTAAGTATATTTTTTAACGGAAATACCTTTAAAAATATTGTTTCTATATAATTTATGTTTTTTTATTATAGTATTTATTTACGGACTAGTATAGTATTTATTTCTTTATTTGACATTAGGGTATTATCACTCGGGAGGAATATCGGATTTAACCTACTCTACAAATTAAAGATTTCTTAAAGATTCTCATAGTGTTTATATAAGCCCTTATAATGAATATTTTCATTCATTATTTTCGTTTGGAAAATAAGGTCTTTCAAAAACGATCGTTTCGTAATAAAGTTGGTAATAAATTTTGTCACAGAAGTTCACGAGTAATGTATTAATTTGAATGTTGGTAATGCTACAGGCCACAGATAAAAATATAAGGAGAGTTGTCTATGCATATTATCTTAAGCCCCCCCCCCCCCTTACCCACCCCTCACTCCAGTTCCAGGAACTGACAGATGAAAGTAAAAACGGATTACTTATTTTTATGACCTTCATACCTGACCTTATCGAAAACGATAATAATAAGTATATTTTTTAACAGAAATACCTTTAAAAATATTGTTTTTAAATAATTTATGTTTTTTTTTTTTTTATTATAGCGCGATTAAAAAAAAACATTAGTTTTAAAATGGCAAAATTGTATGATTTCCTAATTTTGCGTTCGTTTTACCAGACTACAGACTCAATAGTTTGTAAATATGTATTTTGACTATTGCTAATCGAGGCATAAAATTATGTATTAATCTGTTTACTTAACTATATATTGTACCGTATAATTGTATTATATTTTAGCATAGCAGTGAAATGTCGATTACCTAATATTATAATATAGCAAACACGTAATTAAGCGAACATTATAGCGCTTGAGGAATCAGTTGAATTATTCAACTATCATAACCGGTTATGAGAATCATTAAAAATAGAAAAATTAAGGCTTTCTCACCTCTTCGGCCGCACTTCCTTCCTGTATATCGGAAATAAAGATGCCCTGACCAACTTCAGCATGGCGGCCTTCAATAATCATGATCCCCAAGCTTTGTGTTCCCTGAAAAAAACCATGGAAATTCGTACAATTAATTAATATATATAATCTAATAAGGTGAATGAATCGGGTTGTGGATCAAGGTTTGAAGTTCGAACTAAGGATGAATCGATAGACGCTTTCGCCGATTCGATACCGGTACCGATATTGTTAGTGAATTTAAAAGGAGGCGTAAACGGACTAGTATTTATTTATTTATTTGACATTAGGGTATTATCACTCGGGAGGAATATCGTATTTAACCTACTCTACAAATAAAAGATTTCTTAAAGATTCTCATAGTGTTTATATAAGCCCTTGTAATGAATATTTTCATTTATTATTTACGTTTGGAAAATAAGGTCTTTCAAAAACGATCGTTTTGTAAGTTGGTAATAAATTTTGTCACAAAAGTTCACGAGTAATGCATTCATTTTAAAGTTGGTAATGCCACAGGCCACAGATAGAAATATAAGGAGTTTTTTTTTTTTTTGTAAAAGAAATATTTGCGTTCTTATAATTTACACAAATATTTAATTTTGAGGGCCATTTTCAACGAGTTGTAAATAACTCACTATTAGAAAATGGGAATCAAGTTGGGGTAGATTGGGATTCGAACCACGGACCTTCGATCCGTGAGTCCGAGACACTAGCCACGGGACCACAACCCAATTCTAAAGTTGTCGAGTTGTCTATGCATATTATCTTAAGTCCCCCCTTACCCACTCTAGTTCCAGGCACTGACAGATGAAAGTCAAAAAGGATTACATCTTACATCTCGAATTTGTTTTAATATTTTATGGTTTTCAACCTCTTCTAAATATTTATTTATTATCACAATGAGAAATTGAATTATCAATTTATCGTGAAAATTAAAAATCACAACTCGTGGCGTTTGATAAGTGACAGGACGCCGTAAATGTAAACAAACGATAGATAGAAAAAGGAAGCTTTCTACAATACCCTTTAAAATCCATAGACATTGATGAAATAAAATCCGATGACGTCACAAAACATCCGAAGACGTCATTCTTGATGACGTCACGAATTGTTTGTTTTTGGCACGATTCAAATTACTAGAATTTAATCCTTGAAATCTCCCTTATTTTTTAACAATTTTTAATAAGAATAGTACCGATCGGCTTGTGATTTTTTATATTAATTTATTAGCTAATAAAAAAATACATGATAATTGCCTATTGTAGTCTGCATTACTTTACGGATTGTAAAACCCATCACGTAACGCTAACTGTAAATTCCACTCTAATCGATTTCCATTTTTCCAGTACGTGTTATTTACGACTTGGAGGAAATGGTCTGAAAATTTAAATGTTTGAGTAAATAATAAAAATTCAAGTTTTTATCTTTTTCATTTTTTTAATTAAAAAGTCATCATCGTTCCCTTTCCGCACCTAATGGTGCATAGGGCCCTGCATTGGCACACTAATCGCAGCGTATCTTGGTAATTTTTGTTACATGATGGTAAGATGATCAGTCTTACGCTTTAGGTACCAGTCCAGGGACTATGAAATATTCTAGTGTGAAAACACCCTTTTAATAAAATATTTCATATCAATCGTGTCGGGAATCGAACCCGAGACCGGTTGCATGGCAGGCTAACGCGCTGACCATTACACCACGAGGCCGGCAAGTAAAAAGTAGCACTTTAGAAATAAACATAACATCGTTAATAAATCCGTTTTAACTTTAAATCTCACACTAACTGTGCAAAAATGCAAGAAGATCTCGACAGACTTTTTCAGTATTGTAATAAAAATTTACTGGAATTAAATATTAGTAAATGTCATTCATTTTGTATTTCGCGCCAACAAACAACAATCAGCTTTCCTTACTCTTTTAATAATACCCCGATCTCTATAACAGATAGTCAAATTCGCGACTAAGGTGTTATTATTGATTCGAAACTAATGTTTAATATTCATATTGAATCAGTCCTAAAAAAAAACATATAAAATGGTCGGACTTATTATGCGAGTATCAAAACCTTTTAAACATGCAGAGACATATGAAAAACTCTACAAAACATTTGTTCGTCCCCGGGTAGAATACTGTACTCCTATTTGGTCACCTTACTATAATGTAAGTATTAATAGACTAGAAAGGGTCCAACAAAAAAATTTTAAGCAGGTCGACTACCGGTTAAACATTAACTTTTCTAATCATGCTGAAAGTATGCAGTACCATGGAATAAACTCTCTTAAAAATCGAAGAATAACGTTGAATTAGTTATTTTTATTCAAATTAATAAATAATAAAATTTATTATCCTAACCTACTAGAAAGACTTCCATTCCGTGTGCCATCTAGACCGACAAGACAAAATCTTTTGTTTTACACTGAAAACGCGTCAACAAACTATTTTAAACAATCTACAATACCTAGAATATGCGACCAATATAACAATATATTTACCGAGGCTGATATTTTTTGTGACAATGTATGTAAATTTAGGTCAAAAATTATAGAAATTTTTAGAGAGGCAGACATTTAACATTGTTATTATATAAATATTTTTTCATTTCGTTTCTTTTACATTTATTATATTGAACATAATTTAAATTATTGTATTAAGTGTAAACATTTTTTTTGGTGTGTGCATGAGTTTCTTACACTAATATACAAAGAAATTGGCAATATATGTGTACATACGGTTTGTTTACCTAATAAAATAAATAAATAAATAAATTAACTCGAGAAGAGAAAAATAGGAAATCCTAATACAGGAACACTAATTAAAATAGGAAAGTTGTTCAAAAAAATAATTTAAATTTACTGTTCAATGGCGTGATAAAATGATAGTTTTAAGTTCATTGGGGAAGTTATTATAATATTGTATTTCTTTTGAAAACAAAACTGTCTTGACGATGACTCGTGTGAAATTTCAGAATTTTGAAATTATTGATGGACATAAATGACGTTCAAATCTTTGTAGAAGGTGTAAAATGTAAAGAAGACGCAAGCGAAGTTGCTTACATAAATTTAGTTCATAAAAAGATCGGCAGAAAGAAAATAAATACTGTAATTATCAAAACGTATCTGCGTATCAACAAATGAGGCTGGATCGTTTTTTTTTTTGAGATTTTCAAAATGGCCATATTTTAAAAAAATGTTTCATAAACACGCAATCTGATGCGTGTAAAAAACATTTTGATATTCTTACTCTAACTATGCCCACAAAGGAGTCAAAGTTTTTTTAAATATGTATTTAAGGCAATATTTCAAATACAAAAAACAAAATTAAAACTCATATTTTTAAACGACAGTGCTTTTGAACGACGAAAAGACAGACACGTCTCGAAACCGGTAGACGTAAAAAGTCGGTAAGTGGTTAAATACTAATATTTACTAACATTAATTTAAATGCTTAGCCACAAACTGAATGCTTCAAACATAGAATTAAGAATAGTCCAGAAGGAGCGTAGAATCATATTTGAATACATCGGACTGTGTCCAATAATTCCCCCACTCCGGCTTACTTTCGCCGCGCGTATTCGTGAAGTCGCCGGGTAATGTTTCTTGATGGGAAAAAAAATCATAACACAAATGTAATGTAAAAAAAAAGTAATCTGTTAATTTCTCTAAAATTTTGTTGTGCACGCGGAAACATTTATTGACACAACAGAGGAGATAATTAAACGGTAATTTATTAAGAGTAATTGAATTAATGAACTTTGAACTTAAAATATATAACAAATTTTATTTTACATAAAACGGATATTTTTATATCATGTTAAATAATATTTTATGTTTTATAGGTATTGTCGTTCAAATGTCCCCCACGGCGTTGTTTAATCCGAGGTCTAATTTTCATTAGTTCTTTTATTAGATGAGCAAAGTAGGGTAAAAAAAAATTCTACCGTGGCAACACTAACGAAATTTCCATTTTGTTTCTTCGACAATCAGACAGATGGAAAAATAATTCAATTTTTAAGTAATGCATTTGTATATACACATTCATTTGCAAATTACTGATGAAATGTGATTGCATCCTGTTTCTTTAAGATCCTAGCAGTATTTCTAAACTTAAAAAGGACGCAACACGGCATAGTTGAATTCAAATAAGGAGTTGCGTACTGAGCGACGTCTACAATGAAACTAATTGGTCAAAACGTAAACCTTCTCATTTATGAGTAGTTGAGTCGCCTTCTGTTTGATTTGCGTATGCGGTTTCTGGACTATTCTTAATTCTATGGCTTTAAACATCAAAATTATAAAATAATGTTTTTTACCTTTTTGATAGTAACACTCCGTACATTCTTGTAGGCGGCGTATCTGTTTTCATCCGTCTGAAACAATATAAAGAAAGTTAGAATATGAAGGAAATTCAGAAAAAAAACAACATATTTTACAATTTTTTTATGATACACGTACAGTTAAATTATTTTCCATAAAATTCGCCAAATACACAACAAAAGGACAGTGAAAACAGTAGAGTTAAATTCAAATAAAATCACGCTTCCTGAAATTGAAATTGAACATAAATAAAGCAACTAAATTAAGAAAACGAAATAGTTTTTAAGTATGTATATTTCATCTATCAACTATCACATGCACTCGCCTATCCCTAGGCTCCATAGATATGGCAATCAGTATGAGGACAAGGCTGATATATTTGGTTCTGGACTTGATAGTTATAAAACGAGTCTGATTTCTTTTTTTCTCTCGCAATATTATTCTCAAACTTTTCTGTATATTTAAAAACGTTTTTCCTTTTTTTGTTATTTTTAATTTATGTATTTATTTCGTTAATATTTTTGGTTGCTTATGTGTATTTACCTACTTGTTACTTTTGTTATAGTTATGCAATTTTATAATTTTATGTTTTGTTTTTATATATGTATTTTTTTTTTCATATTTATGTTCAATACATGTTCAAGGCAATTTATGCCGTTTATGTAAAATAAATAAATTTCGTTGTTATTGAACTAGCACCTGGGGTGGTATTCTGAATCTTTAATATCCCCTAGAGAGTGATTACTACTTGCTTACTTAGGTAAGAGAGTGATGAATTTGAGAATTTTAGCTTTTTGCATGCACCTAAACGTTGCTTCATTTATGGCCACACTGATGATTAAACGCAAAATAAATACGGAAACGTGAAACCGTATATGAAGATTTTCATTTAGAACATTATTGCGACATTATTTCCAAAACACTTAATTACGTTGAAATGACCAAACCGTTTTCATTTTTTTTCCGTTTTTTAAACAGTTTTATTTATCATTTGATGTTTGACAATCAGTGTGGCTATTATATGAGGCAAAGTGTTGTCACATTAAAAAAAAAAAAATCTCTAAATTAACCACTCTCTAGGGGGTAGAGAAGATTCAGAATACCACCCCTGAAGCGTAAAACTGACCTTACTTTTCATCTGACAAAAATGATCGACACTATTTTGGCTTTATCTAAATGTTTGTAGACAAATTGATGTTGGATTTGACTCTCTAGGGCATTATTAGAATTAAAATTACAAGATATATAAATAACATTTTGGAAAAGGAACATGGAAGTTTCAGGTAAGTAAGAAAAATTCAGGTAGTTGTCTACAAACATTTGGACAAATTCAAAACGGCATAAAAACTGAATAAAGTTTTTCAGGCGTTTCTTAGTATGTAGGTGACCTAACAGTCCGATTAATCTCACCCATATCAATAAAGGTTTTAACTCGTTAACCTTAAAAAAAACAAAGATGTAATTGAAGAAATAAAGATATTCAAACAAAGACAAAATGGTGAATGTTACAGTATGTAAAGTGTCCACTTAAAACAAGTCACAAGCCTAGACTTCCCTATTCCCTTCAAACGATTCCCATTGTCACGAATCATGACGTCACAATTATCAAGGCCGAACAAGTCGTATTTTTCTAATAACGTATTTTTAAAAATGCATATTTACTATTAATGAGCATTTTTAGGGACTGAGGAAAATTATTATAAAGGAAAATAAAAAGACACAATGGTATTTATTAGACTTGGTGGGAGTGGAGGCGGGAGAGAGGTGTTTATAATTGAATTTGATTCAGTGATCGTTTGAAAGAAAGCAACTTGTTATCAAAGAATTGAGACTGGTATATTTGTTGGCAGACCCAGGAATTCTGGGCATAAGGGAATGAAAACCAAAGTGAGTTTCGTTAGTTCTATGGTTATCGGTGTGAAAGAGTTAGTTTTGTCTGAGGTTTCTAGTTGGGATATTTATTGAGCTCAGTAGTTCAGGCGCATCAAGGAGTGAGTTGAGAATTTTAAATAGGACTAGAAGGTCGGATTTATTTCGACGGTCTTGAAGAGAAGATATATTCAAGGTAGTTTCTAACTCATTATACGTATATAGGTCTCTGGATAGGCCCAAACTCCAGCCTATCTTTCTCAAAAATCGATGTTGGACTGATTAAATATTCTTGATGTGAACATCATAATAACTCATTAATCTACTTGCTTACCGTGTCCCCTCCAGGCCAACTAGACTCTCTGATATTTTCTATATTCGTAAATTTAAAACTAATCATCGGAAACATTCAACAATCCCTCGTATATGTGAAACATTTAACAAAAAATTTAATTGTCTTGATATATTTAACACACCATACAATATGTACAGAAGAGAATTAATAGGCTTGATTCATGCTCTTCATTCATAATTCGTTTAATCATTAAATCAAATGCAATTTTCCACTCTCACTTTCCTTCAATCATCCTTTACCACTCCTTATCAATTTCCTTCTTTTCCTTTCCACCATCTCCTTGTTTTGTCCATATTTATCTTATTTTAATATATACAATGAAAGCATCCACCCCTTTCCCGAAACTGTTCATAAAGACTTGAGTCTTTCTTCAGTTTCGCATATCAACATCAATTTTTTTATTTTTTTTTAAACTAATTAAGCGAAAATTTAATATTTCTTTACAATCAAACCGCGAAAATAACAAAACAAATAAACTTTAAAAACTTTCATTGTACCCCTCACTGCAGTTTTGTCAGTTTGTGATCAATCGAATACACATGGTCAGCACAATCACCCTTTTCTAATTTCCCAGTATTACAGTGGAGGAATACAGTGTTAGTTCTAAATTGAGACCGCGACCGTACGCTCCAGATCCCGCATCGGAAAGGAAGAAGAACGTAGTAATACAAACAAATCAATCAAACGACACGAAACCCAAATACATATAGGAAACATTAGAATAATTTGCCCTATACAACATGCACTCAATCAACAGAAGAAAAACAATACGTATCTATAACAAATCACAGTAGAACATCAAATCATCAAGACACTACCGGCAAAATCCTAACACAGATCCTAACACGATCCCTATCGAACTCAGGCGAAATTACTTTTCTTCATAGTACTGAATTCCTCGCAAAAACCATTTTCCTAATACCAACAGTAGAAACATTCCTATGCAAAGACCTTAATCGTCCTAACAATCTCACAGACCTTAAATTTTAATATATAGTAGATTTAGTATTTATATAGTTTAAACTTCAAGCCATCGTCACTTTATTACAGTATTATTTAGTGAATACATATAATTGGATGGCAGGCCCTACTATGTATACATTTTATATAATTTATTTTTTTTAATATTCATTTAACCTGTACATCTGTTTGTATTCGAAATAAATAAAATAATATGGAGACCAGATAACAGAGGAATACTCTAGGTGCGGGCGAACTAGGGAACAGAAGAGAGTTTTAAGGGTATTAATATTTTTGAAGTCAGCTGTGTTTCTGTTAATAAATCCAAGAAGAATTAGATTACATGAATACATTTCTCCACAATGTCCATATTGATTTTGAAAGTACAATTAATTATTCTAAATCCATTAAATATATTTTTATCGGTATTCGTAGTATGTAATATTTCCCGATTAAGAGCTATCCTATCCTAGGCAGTGGCATAAGCGTAGTGGTGAAATCCAGGGAGAAAATACAGGAATACGATTGTATTAATGAAGAAAAGTCAGACCGCATTTCCTCTTAATATCATTAATTTAGATTATTATTCCAGATAGTAGTAAAAGATTCACCCAGAGTATGATTAAAAAGACGTAAAATAAGCTCCTTACATTATCCGGCGATTAGGGCACTCTCGAGCGCGCATACTTCGTTCCAACGTTCCATAATATATGAAGAGCTCGCATTATTTCGGGGAAATATAAGAGAAAAAGCGTCGAAAGGGCCGACCTACCCCTGCGAAAGAACCGACCCCTGCGGGTCCACCCCTACCCCGCCGACTACATCCCTGCGCGCCCCGCCCATCGCAGACTTTCTGAGTATTCAACATTATTTTAGAAAACACTAACGCCTCAAGACAGCTTAACACCTCCATGCGCGAATAAAAAACACCCAGAATTTATTTATTAAAACATTTTTTTATTCGGTTGAATGCATTTCAGCTTTGTATGTAAAAACCCATGTTCAGAGGAAACGCGGTCCGACTGTTCTTCATTTTCATTTTCCCTTATTTTTTCAATGGACTAAATTTTTTTTTTTTGTTAATAGACTATTAAACTCACCCAAAAAAAACAAATATTTTTATGTATCGGTGCTATGAATGTACGTCTGCTGAGAATCTGGCTTTTAGAACGTGTTTTTTTGTATTAAAGTTTTTTTGTGTTTTCTCTTTTATTTGGACATTTTTTTATTTTCGATGTACATTTCTTTTTTCAATAGTAATAAGAGTTTTTATATGTTTATATAATTTAAGCGATAAGGTTATGTATATATATTAAAACTTAACTAAAAGCACCTGCTGACGAACTGCATTTAATGCATTTCAGTAGGACTTGAAAATTTAAATGTTAATTTTTGTATGCTTTTGATAAATATATATATATTTTTTAAATAAAAAAAAAAAGATTTTTTAAAGTTTTGGAATTTTGCAGTTACTCCGCGTGTGACGTCACAAGTTGTCTTCGGCGAGATCTGCTTATTGATGAATCGGCTTCCCGTAAACCGGAAATCTATCACAACATCACAACACTATATTATTGGTTGAATCTGAAGAACTTGTGACGTCATTAAAAGTAGTTCGATTTTATTATTTTTTCCATACTCTTTCGAGAAACTTCTCTGTACAATTTTTGTACCTTAAAGCTGAAAGGCTGGAAGTCACATTTTTTGAAAAATTGAGTTATGAATGTCATTTTGTTAATATATTTAGATTCATTAATGCTAAAAACATTGCTGTCCTCCGGTATACCACTACTGAAATAGCTTGTTCTAAAACACCGGTTGTGCAGTAATAATACTCATTCTTTCAACAAAATTCAACGGTTTGCTGGTATTAAAGTTGTGGATACCGAATAAACTCCACAATGTTTACAACAAACAAACTACCTCTGACGCAGCGCGGGATTTTGCACAATATTAAGTCTTATTTTCATAACCATTATGTCATTTCATTTCCCGTAATTTAATTATTTTACTTTGCTATTTTTCACATACTGTTTTTTTTTTGTTTTTTACAATAAACATAATTGATAAAACAGAGTATTAAAAAAAAAGCATAATTACATAGCAATGAAATACATATTAATAGTAAAAATAGTAAATAAAAAAATCCCACAAAGGCATGGCCTGTTCGTGGGTATACAAGAAAATGTTAATGAATTTTTGCTCCTATAATAAATAACGGATAGTTATAATATTTTTGTGTAACATAAGAAAGAAAAAATAAAATATTTTGTCAAAGATAATGTTTTTTTTTTATAGTAATTAAAAAAGGAAGTAAAAAATATTTTGAAAAAACACAAAAATATTCCTTATTATTCCTATATATTAAAGGGCAACAAAAAAAACCTAGAAAAAAAGAGTTCATATCTTGAGTTTGAATCCAGGATAGTGCATGTTTTTTAAAAGAAGGAACATTTTGAAATTAACGATATTAAAAAAAGATTATTAAAAAGATATTAAAAATATTAAGAAAAGAATTAAAAAATTTTGGGCCTATAAAATATACATGTCTCTGTGCGAGCCTCGTTTTACAATTTGGTATTTCTAACACACGATTCCTTCTTTGACTTGATCTATTTGAATTACTTGTAATAAATTTTGGTTCTTAAATATATATTTTAAACATTGAAAACAATATATTTGTCTTAAATCTTAAAGTTTAGCTTCTTGGAACAATTGGAAAGAGGGGAAAGTGCGATTTTTGTGAATCATTATTTTTAATATAAATATTTTTTATTTTTGTTTACTTTCAATGACTGTTTTATTGCTATTAATATCATGAGCATTAAATGTCTATTTACCTATTTAAATTAAGGGCACGTAATTGAATGTTTTTGCCTAAAGAAAGCTTTATGAAAATATGGTTTTTAATTCAATGTTCATCAATGTGTGTTGGTGACCTGATATGATCTAGTAAAAAATATGTCATAATCTTATTTATTAAAGTGCATTTCTTTGTTGGTTTTTTAATCTAACAATTACTCATTAAATAAATGTCTTGTTCAAACTAATAATACTTTTTGTTACACTTTTTTTTCATAGATTAATAATAGCTGAATGCCTTCGGTATAATTTTTAACTCAAAATTTAGTGCTTACTTCGAAAAATACGAAACAATCGACGAAAGAATACAAAGGTGTCACAATTTACATTCTTCTTTTGTAGTTTACCAAAAAGTTTTTTTTTAGTTAAGTCGTTTTCGTCCTAAAGGTGCGATATGCACGAAATAATAAAAATAAAAAAAAGTAATAATAACACAATAAAACTTGAAAATAGAATGCTGTTTTTACTTTAGTTCAAAAAAATTATTTATATAAAAGGTTAAATTTTTTTTAGTTCATTGGGGAGATTATTATGTTGTTTTATTCATTTGAAAATAAAACTTTTTTGACCACATGTGTGGAATTTAGAAATGTAGATATTATTTTAGTATCTGATTGACTTATTCATTTTAAATTCGTCCATTTCTTTTTCTTTGTAAATTTGTATAATGGAATTTATTTTGTAAATAGTGTCTACACTAAACTTTAAATAATTTATGTACTTTTTCCGTATTAAATGTTGAGGGTTTTATTAAAATTACTTTCATAATTAATCGTCGTACTATTTTAAAAGGGTTTAATATATCGGCATACGCGCCACCCCATCCAACAATACCGTATTGTAATAAAGATTGTACCATTGAGATCGGCCTATTTATTTAATAAAAAACATCCAGTCCACACTTCAACAATATGTTTATTAAGAAGTGAAGGTGTTAAACCTGTTAAGAGTTTGAATATGACAAAGAGGCTGTAGTAGCAGAAGCGAAAGGCTGTGGAGGGAGCAGTCGGCTTAATGTATCTCCGCCCTCCCCTTAAAGGAGAAAATTCCTGAATTCTTCAGATGTACTTCACACACTCGTCACGGAAGGACTACAGAACGTTAATAATAATATATTATATGACAGATAATTTTTTTTAAAAAGAAATAACAAAAATGTTCCTAAAATACGTTCTTTTATTTTTAAGGAAAAAAATAATATTTGCTTTCTCGTGATTTATACAAATATTTAATTTTGAGGGCCATTTTCAACGAGTTGTAAATAACTCACTACAAGAAAATGGGAATCAAGTTAGAATAGAGTTGCATTCGAACCACGGACCTTTGATCTGTGAGTCCGAGACACTAGCCATATGATCACAACCCGATTGCAAGAAGCGATGTCATAATGAGGAAGTTGAATGGTTTTTAAAATAGTTTTTATTAATAGACTATCGAAATAGGCCAAACATTATTTTATTTTACTTTGTATCGTAGTATCATAGCTATGCTTTAAAAAAGAACTAGGAATAGCATGCGCCACATTAAGCAGTATAAAGGCTGTCTGGAGATCGGGTATTTGCTCAGTGAAAACCAAATGTCACCTATATAACGCCTGCATAACACCTATTCTACGGATGCGAATCGTGGCACCTCACTAGGGCCTAAAACAGCAAAATACTGAGTTTTGAGAATAGGTGTCTCAGAAGAATCTTGGGTGTGCGGTAGTTCGACTTTGTGCGGAATAATATAAGAGTACGGATACAGCAAACTTCGGTGACAATTGTGACAAAGTGGCTTTATAATTTTTTATTTTTTATTTTTAATAAAAATCTTTATTAGCATAAATAAACAATACATTCAGTAAAAAAATGGAACAATTAAGGCTGAACTTGCTAAAAAGGAGTCTGACTCTTGTGTTTGGCAAGTTTATAAAATAACATAAAAAAGAAACAAAAAATGCAAAATAAAATAATAAAATAAAGAAAAAATTTAACAATTTTAAAAATGGAGAAAATATGACATTAAATTTTTTAAAAATAAAAACACATAATTTATAAACACAGGCACATATTAAACATACATCTTTATTTTCAAAATACAGTTGATGTTAATTATGTCAAAAAGCTTTTTTTAAATTTATCCTTAAATTTTCCGTAATTTATTTCTTGACGTAGATTTTGTGGTAAATTATTGAAAAGCTTCCGTCCTATATAAGTATAATGATGTTTGACCGTGGTAGATTTAATTATCTGTAGAGCGAGGCATCCTGTTCTCAACCTTCCCGTAATACGGTCCGATGGGAGGCTCTCCTTATGCACCTGGAGCAGACAACACTTTCCGTAGATATCCTCCACTCTTAAAACATTAAATTCCTTGAACAGTTCGGTAGTTGAGAACAAGGATGGTTTATATAGTATTATTTTAATAACTTTTTTCTGTAGAACTTTTAAGGGCCTACGATGAGCGTTATAAGCCCCTGCCCCTCCCCATCCAACTACGGCATATTGAATGATTGACTGTACTAGAGCATAATAAACTGAAAACATAATAAATAAATAGAATTGGGTTATGGTCCCGTGGCTAGTGTTGCGGACTCACGGATCACAGGTCTGAGGTTCGAATCCCACTCTACCCCAACTTTATTTCCGTTTTCTAATAGTGAGTTATTTAACAACTCGTTGAAAATGGTCACCAAAATGGAAATATTTGGGTAAATTATAAGAACGCTAATATTTATTTAAAAAAAAAATTTAAAAAAAAAATTTGAAAACGTTAAGTTAAATGTTTGACCACACAGTTAATGCTTTAAATATTAATTATAATATGAAATAACAGAAAATTGACACGCGTAAATACGCGTGTCAACTTTCTGTTATTATATATATTTAATCAAATGATTTGAATTGTTTTTGGTTAGGTGTAAGAAATCGCTAATGGCCATGATATCATTGTTTTATTATTTTTGTTCGTTTGTTTATTTATGTGGGTAAACAAACAGTATGTATAGAAATATTGACAACTTTTTTGTATATTAGTGTGGGACACTCACTTAAGACAATCATTTAAATTACGTTAAATATAACAAATGTAAAAGATAAGAAATGAAAAAATATGTATATAATAATAATAATAATTAAATATCAGCTTCTTTAAATATTTCGATGATTTTTGACCTAAATTTACGTTGTAAATTGTCATAAAAAATATCAGCCTCGGTAAATCTATTGTTATATTGTTCGCGTATTATATTTATCAAATTGTGTACTTATATACTTATATTGTGGTTAGTAAAAATTTAAAAAAATATATTAATACGCATTTATAACAGCGTCTATTCGCAGTCAAGTGTAGTTTTGCGTTGGTATACTTCGCGTTGCAACTCAAGGTCCCGCTTTTACATACAGCTGACGATGTAAATATGAAATAATGCTCGGAATATTTTGTAGGTATGGGCAAGAGTAATAACAGTCTCTGCGGGTGCTGGTTTAGCCCTGATAGTTCAGAGCGCGACGATGCCAATGCGTCACTTTGCACACAGCTAACTGTGTAGATATGAGGTAGTACAAACGTTCAGTGCCGTGTAAAGAATTATTCAGCTCGGGACCTCAAAACGATAAAATTCGTGGTTTATGATCAGGCATTTGCAATTCAGCAAAACTCCACTATCTGGATCAATGAGTGCCAGACATTATCACATAAAAACGACCGCCCTTATAACCTTATTCTCTGACGTTCTGAGTAGATATTGAGTTAACATATTACAACAGAGATGAAGAAGATTTAAAAAAAAGGTAATTTCATTTTCATCTCATTTTTTTGCACCACAACAGGCCAGGAGGCCCAATTACAGTGGTGAATTATATTACAGAACAACCAAGCTTGAGAAAAATCACATTTTTTTAATTTTTGTGTTCTCACCGGGAATCGAACCCGGAACCTTCCGTGCGTGAGTTAAGCGTCTTGACCACTACACCACGAAGGCCGCCGATTAATATAGTAATATAGTATAGTAATGTAATATGGAAGTCTAGGCATCTACAGGGCTTATGACCTGTCAATGGCTGGTTTAAGTGGCCACTTTACACACTGTGTAACATTCACCATTCTGACCATATTTGAACATCTTTATTCCTTCAATCCTTTCATCTGTTGATGTTTGTGAAGTTAAAGAGCTGAAACCTTTATTTATGCGGGTGAGATTCGTGTAATTGAATTATTTCACCTACATACTAGGCAACGCCTGAAAATGTTATTTTTTAAATTTCTATACTTCTTCATGGACCAGGTGGATTTATCAACAATATTTTGAGTTTGTCCAAATTTTTATAGACAAAGACTGGATTCAACTCCCTGAGGAGCTGTTTATAATAACATATTACAACAGAGATGAAGAACATCAATCCGTACGCATCTTTATTTATTTATTTAATTTTACAATACACCCAAGGGGCATTAACAAAAAATATACAGGTAAGTACAAACATAGTGCGTAAAAATTTAAAAGATAAACAACGCTTTTTTGTATACATTTCGAAACAATAAGAAGCATACTGCTATGGAAAATAAAAAGTAAAATATTACATAGTAAAAAAGAAAAAAAAAAATTATATGGTGATTTTATAGTAACAGTATTGACTAAATGTCCTTATAGACAATAGAAGTAGGTTGTACACTTTATTATTATTATTTTATATTTTTTTATTTGTTTATTTTTCCATACACATATTATTGACATAGAAATATAATTACAAAAATACACTTTAGAAAAATACATCTTAAAATTAAGCCATTACATGAATGAGGAACTTCAGCCCTACGGGAAATTGGATACAAACAATGTTTTCTTACGCGGGGTAAAAATTAGAGCATTAAATTGTACGGCAAAGTTTCTTGAAAATGTACAGAAAAAATAATAAAAAATATTTTGATAAAAACGCACTACTTTAAATGACGTCACTGGTTCATGTGAATCAACCTATGATCTGAGAGCTATGGAAGATTTCCGGTCTGCTTGTCGCTTCTGGACCAATAGGAAGAACTGAATGAGAATAAGCGGAAATGAACCTCTGACGTCACACGCGGAGTTATTTCAGAAATACAAAACTTTAAAAAATCGTAGCGCCGATAATACGATATGTAAAAATTAAAAAAAATAATAAATTTTGACTTAGTTTAACAGTATATTAACAAATAAAAAATTTTAAAAAAAACACTGAACTTCCTCATTGAAAAAATGCCCACAAAGACTTCAGCGTCTGAGCGTGAGCCATCCCTTTTTTAATTATTTAAAAGTTTATAGCATATATATATGGTGTGATATGAACATAAAAAGAAAACAAATAAAAAATAAAAGAAAAACCAAATACACATATGCTGATATCACGAAAACATTTATTTGCAGTATGCATTTTTTTTTTTTAAGAATTTGTCTATCTGTTCCTTCCATGCTAATCCAAGACCTCAAACCTACTTAAAACTGTACCAGTGATTTAATGTTTTGTAGTTCCTTGGTTAGAAAATTGAAGGATCTTGCACCAACATGTAAGGAGTGCCTCTGAGCGAACTTAGTTCTGCATCCTGGAACTGACACTATCGGATCTATTACTAATACGATTTAAATTATTATTTAAACTATTCCCTATTTAAGTAAACATATTTCAAGCACTGAAATAAATATAATTTTCTAAAACTAAGGAGTCCACTCTCTACATATAATTTTTTACTAGTATATAGTCTGTATTTTTCTGTGCAATTTCTATTGAGCGACTATGCGCGTCCAAGACTCCTCCCCACCCTATTATGCCTTATGTTATCGAAGACTGAATTCAAGCGGAGCGGAGCGGATTTAATGGAGAAGAAGACCAATCCTCTTTGACCAAAGGTTGTGCTAATTTTCGATAGTTTTTGCAGCATCAGGGTGGAATGCCTAGTAACTCTAGTAATTGTATTTGATGTCATGGGAGGTATTTAATATTTATTGTACAAATACATTAGTAAAGCTTTTACATAAATTTGTTTTACAGTCATAACATTAGGTTTATCGTATATGTAGAGGGAGCTCGTTCTGACAGCTAACTAAAAAAAATATTTTTTGTAAACGAAGATTCAAAACAAGTTCAATATTTTTTTTATTTTATTTATTATTTACATACGATATTACATTTTAGTTATTTTAAAACATTTTTAAAATTTTTTTTTTTTTACAGGACTCACCAAGCCAATGGCTTGTCGGTAAAGATCCTTTACAATTAATCATATTATAGTCCCACATGGTTTTATAATAATAATTACTACTAACTTAGATATAGGGAGCGAAAAAAAGTACATGTAATTTATGCTTTCAAAAAAAATATTTAGAAGATGTAAAAAAAAAGCAAAAAATAAGTGAATGATAACGCAATTTTAAGATAAAAAATATATAAATACAGAACCGGAGTACCAAAATTGAAAACAGAAGTGTGTACATATTTAATAGGCACAAAGCATTTTATTAAAAACATTATTTATTTACATATCCATATCTATATCTATATCTATATGTAAGTCTATATCTATATATCATCCTCATCCATATCCATACATATTTATACCCGTACATGCACACATACATATCCACACATACATATATACACATATATACACATACATACATACATACATACATATGAACATACATATACACACATAAACATCCATGAGAATATTACTTAGTTATAAATTCTATTTTATATATATCTATATTTACAAATATTTTATTTTTTTAATATATAAACTCCTGATCGAATACTTTAAATACATTAAAACCGCTGTAAAGCAAGTACATTTCACAGTAATTAAATCTTTAAAAAAAATATATTTTGAAACGCTGTAGCTGCCTATTTCTATATAAATATACATCAGAGTATTCACGCACGGTGTCCTAAAATAAATAGAACCAATACATTGTAAAAATATATTTTGATAATTTAATTAGGTAATTCAACAAAGATACATACTAGAAAACATACAATTTGAAAGCATTCGTCGATACAATTTTACATGCATATATATCTTCAATTATAGAACTACACAAAATAGATTTATATATTATGATGTAATACATATTTTTTTATATATTTTTATATGTTTTTTAATATATATATTTTTTTTACAGGATACAATGCATTAAAAAATAAGTTGTACGTGTGTACCTACTTATTAAATAAGATATATTCCTAAGAGATTATTCGCAAAAGCTGAGAGTATCATGAAAAATGACAATTTTATTGTTTCGGCATTATATATTATATTCCCGACATATGCGGGCCATAGGTGTGTGGTATGTAGCATTATTTGAAAACAAAGGCAGTTTAAATATTTCCCGATGTCTGATTGTTCTCAATCCAGCATTTATTTGTATTTTATTTAGGAGGTTATTATCTACTTTATAGTTTAATATTTTATAAAGAAATTTTAAATCAAAAACAACGCGGCGTTTTATCAGAGAATTAAAATGAAAAATAGTTAGAAGTTGCTCGTAATTTGAATGCGTCAGATCGGAGAAAAACTCTGGGCTGGACGCCCGTCTGTTTGAATTGCATTTTTTAAATAATGTAAGGCGGGATGTGGGATTGTGTTAGTAAATAAAATACTCTTTAGTAAATAATCTTCACTAAATAACTTGAGGAGTAAGAAGCGGCCCAGCCTCCCCTTTAAGCAAAAACGTTAAATGAAATTTATTCGCGAAATCGTGATTGATTTGTTGATTGAATTTGTCGATATAGTATGATATTCTACAATGTAGATTCCCGTTCAATTAATGTGGTACGTTGGCGTCGGTAGATATTGACTATCGATATATTATATCGAATGAAATGAACAATTTGATTGGTCGTATCAATATACTTCAATTCAAATATAGCTAGTCAATTTATTTTGACACCAATATTGATACGCGTTTATTGAACACTTAATTACATGTATAGTATAAATGTATATATTTTTTATAAATTTAATGTTTGAAGCACTAACTTTGTGGTAATTTATTATTATAAAATAAATAAAACAACTTTTAACACATTTTTTTTCCACCTACCGGTTTCAAAGCCAAACAAGCTTTTGTCTCAGGTTTACTTAACTAATCAGTTATTTCGTATTTTATTTCAAAGAACTTAATACAATAAAACAGATTGCTTATACTAACGGATATAATGAGAATTGGCTACGGCCGTAGTAATAATAAATAAATAAATACAATTCAACAATTATTATTGATCTAGTAGTTAGAACGAGTGTATAGTTCTAGGACTGGCAGCTAAATTGTGATCGTCATGTCTTGGCATAACAAATGAGCTCAGTTCTCGGTTCAGTGCCGAAAATTGTCATTTATTATAGTAAATAATACAATATGTTCTGTTCGCAGAACAGTGAAAACGGTACAATGAAGTCAAATACAATTATGTAAAATTAATTTATAAGCAAACCTATTAGACACTGTCTTTCCCCAAAAACACTACAGCTGTGGCCGGAGTACAGAAGTAGTGCTCTTTGCGCAAATTAGTCGCTGATCAGGGAAAACTAATGTAAAAAAATACAATATTACTACACCAACATTTGGGATTCGATTATTTTGTGCAGGTAAACGTCGTTTTTCGCCGGGGTTCCGTTCCGAGAGACACCGGCGTAAAAAAAATCGGCGCAAAATGAACACAAATATAATGGAAGAAATAAGGTTAGCTTCCGGGTCAAAATTCTAAGAACAATCTAACATGTTTATTTAATACATAATATCTTATATATTTTCAAAATAAATTATAAATGTATTTAATAAATATAGTTTAAATTCGTTTAATAAATAAATTATAATCACCAGTATACTAATTCACCAGTTCGTCGGTACTAAATTAAATTCTCACGCTTTTTTGAAAAAGCATTCAATTTCATTCGCTTTTATTGTTTCTTACCCTCTTGCAGAATCATAGCATAAACTACAAATATTTTAATATTCTTTAAATTGAATTAATAGTAAAATAAAAAATAAAATTATGTCCTTTTGTTTTTCTTAAAAACAAAACAAAAACTAATTCGGAAACCATTTTACACAAACAATAAGCTGCTCGCGTAAACGGTAATAGAATTAAACAACGTGTAAAAGTGTGTCTGCTATTAGAATCGCGGCGTGTACTGTCGTCTGGTGTCGGCTGAATCGGCGTAAAACGACGCGACGTTTACCTGTTTTATGGAAATTAATGGTTGACAGAGAATAGAGACGATAAATCCGTTGACTTTCGTTCTCAAAAACAGCCACACCTTAACAGTTAGGAAAAAATAAAAGCCAACTAACTCAAGAAGTAAGTATCGCTTTCAGATCTGATATGATATGATATGAGAAAGATTCTCTAAAGGCCCTGCCTAGACTGCGCTAGGTTAAGAACTTCCCTCTTTGTATTCCAAGCAAAGTGCTAATTTACTTGAGCCAAATAGCTAAATAATACGATTTAAAGGGCTACACCGGCACCACACTAAATTATTGGCTTAAACGTGATCCTCATCTTAATCTAACGCAGAGTTTCTCAAACTTATTCAAATTTACATTTTCCAAATTACAAAGCTTCCTTGAAATTTCATAATCTTGATGCATTAACACACATAAGAGATATCTTCGATCAGATCCTGCTTTACAAAATTGTAAATACTCAATTTGATTCCCCAGGAGTAATAAATCTACTTGCTTACCGTGTTCCCTCCAGACTAACTAGACTGTATGATATTTTCTATATTCCTAACATTAAAACTAATCATCAGAAACATTCTACAATCCCTCGTATGTGTAAAGTATTAAGCAACAATTTTAATAGTCTTGATATATTTAACACTCCATATAAAAAGTGCAGAAAGGCTTAATTCAGAACAACAGAGAAAATACGTTTAATGTTTTTTTCTCTCTTCATTTGTCGTCATCAAATCAAATGTTATTTTCCCATCCTACTTTCCTTCATTCATCCTCCACCACTCCTCATCAATTTATTTTTTTCCTTCCTACTGTCTACTTGTTTTGATAATATTTTTTTAATTTTATTCGTTCTAAAAAAATATTTTAATGTGCCAATATGTCTTCTTGCTCATACTGATCATCGTGGTTTCGGATGTGACAGGGTTTAAAGAACATCCTGTATTCATTTAACCTGTACATTTGTTGGTATTCTAAATAAATAAATTAATATTTAAACTTCATTAGTCTAGTACTAAAGAAAATAAATTGTGTAGGTACCAATGACGTACAATTAAATCATCATCACCATTCCGTGTCCGCTCCCTAGTGGGAGCATATGATATCCACAACGAGCCTCTATGCATCTCTATCGGCTGTCAGCTCTCGTATGTTCTTCCGAGTCAGGTTCGCGTCCCGCAAATAAACTGCCTACGAATAGTCAGCAGCGGACGTCCAGGACGTCGAGCACCCGATGCCGTGTAAAGTTAGCAAGCGTGGTTGAGGCTCTCAAAAGGCACTAGCCAACCGCATCAAGTAAACAAGATTCTTCTGAGATGCCTATTCTCAAAACTCAGTATTTTGCTGTTTTGGGCCTTAGTAAGGTGCCACAATTCGCATCCGTAGAGGAGAATAGGTGTTATGTTGGCGTTATATAGGCGGCTTTTGGTTTTCACTGAGTAAATATCCGATCTCCCGATATCCTTCATACTGTTGAATTGAAATTATAATTATGACTGAAGTAATTAATCAACTATTACTTACTAATTATAACCTTTTTTTGAAGTTCATTATCAACACTTTGTATCCCGGAGCCGTGTAAACACGTGATTATATAACCATGCGTTGTGTCCCGGTCCCGTGTTTTCACGTGGTTTACCAGCTGTCTAAAAAAGTGCATTTTCTTGACATCTAGTGACTTTTTTTATTACTTTTTTGCTGCTGGTAAACCACGTGAAAACACGGGACCGGGATACAACGCATTGTTATTATAATCACGTGTTTACACGGCTCCAGGATACAAAGAACAAAAAAAGGAGTGAGGCCCTGTATATGTGCGAACATTGCAATGCGCAATGTGTCTCTCCATAAAGGCTAATGTTGGCAAAAGTATCATACAAAAATGACTTATTTAATAATTTCAAATAAATATGAGAAGTTTCAATTGATTTAACCCAGTATTTTCATAATTATGACACTTTTAAGAAACCCTTCACAAAGCATGAAATTTCACAAAAATGGGCCGGGCACAGGGTACATTCTATGTTTATTCGACCGGTGCTCAAAGTGTTAATAAGATTGACTCTTAGGTCTAGGTTGAATAAAAAATAGTAACTATTTCATCTAATTTAATTTTTACTTTCTTGTAGCCATAACTTAATATCATACATAAGACGATTTCTACGTTTCCTTTATTTACTCTTTCTACCTGTTACACTTTGGGAACCCTTGAACAAGTCGTTATTTATAGACTTCTATAACTAACAGTTAAGTAGTTGATTGTATAGAATCTAGAAAATATATATCTACTGTTCTGGTAAATAAAGAAGTTCAGTGCTACAGAAAATTTGATATTAAAATATTTTCTTACGAGCGGTAAAAATTAGAGCATTTAATAGTGCGGGGGACAACATCAACAGCCGTGAGGTTGGCAGGTCTGAACTCTGCTTTGGCCCGCAACGCGTAGTCCGCTGCAACGTCAGCCTGGACGAGGCTACTAAACACCGCACATCGAAAGTACTCGACACATTTCATCTTGACAGTTCGTGTTGCCTGGCCACCAGCTCCCCGCCAGTGCTCGCAGCTCGCTCTTGTAAATTCCTTCTATACGAAATAATAGATAACCCGCGTGTAACTATTGAATAAATAACTTTTTAAAATATTAATTTAGATGTAGTCAAGTCTATTAAGGACCTCGAAGTTATCATGGTCTGTAAACTTACCTTTAATAATTATATTGAAACTATGATTAATTAACAAGTCACTAAAACTCTTGGGTTTTGTAAGCAGAACATCTAGTTTAGACTTTACTAATATGTTTACTGTCAAAATACTATATTGCTCACTTGTTCGTCCTCTTGAAGAACATGCATCCCTGATCTGGACTCCCTTCTATGTAGGCCGGATAAATCATACCGAATCGGTGCAACGTTTGCTAAGAAAAGTAGCGTGGATGATTGGCCTCGAAAGGGGAGACTATACTTACGGAGAAATGGAGTCAATGTTAAAAATCTCAAGTTTACAAAAACGTAGAAATAACATTGACTCCATATTTATGTTTAATTTACTGAATGGCTCAATTGATGTACCATCATAACTGGAACAAGTATCATTCAATTTTCCAATCCACCGGTTGCGAAATAATAATGTGCTGTTCCTTGATCAACACAGCACAAACTATGGCTTGCATGCACCAATGTCCCGATTGTGTCGTTTTGTAAACTCAAGACAAGATCTGAACTTTTTTGGTGTAATTTTTTATTGATTTAAAAAATCACTAAGATAGACCGGATCTTGTCTCGAGGTAGTAATTTTTTTTTTGTCCTAACTTTAATTTTATTTAGTTGTATTTTATTTTATTAGTACCTGTATTTATTATAAGAAATTGTATTAACCATCGTTAGAATGGACTACATAAGTCCGTCAATTAAATAAATAAATAATTGTTATCCATCTTTCTCATTCAATTTCGAATCAACTCACGCGCACCTATTTTTTAATAGTAAGGCGAAGTTTCTCAAAAATGTATGAAAAATTCAAAAATATGATTTTAACTCTCGAGTGGCTGTGGTATTAAGTGTAAGACTAGTGAGTCTACAAACGATACAAGACTTGATATATCTCTCTTATATTTTTGAATAAAGCTGTTTTATTTTTTTAAATCTGCAAACGAACATTTTCACACCGGATTTGGAAAGTAAAATTTGTACAACTATGCTGGGTGTTAATACAAAAAAATATCCATGCTACGCGAAGAATGAATTGAAGAAACTTTATTGAAGTAACCATTGAAAGGGAAATATTTTTTAGTGTGTAGTTGAATTGTATTTTTTTTTCGTCGCGAGAAAGATATTATTTTACATATGTTAATGTTAAGTTGAAGACAATTGATGTCAAAACAATCAAAACTCAATCAAAACTCTTTATTGCTCAACTGTTCGCCCTCTTCTTGAATATGCCTCAGTGGTCTGGTCTCCATTCTATGTCAATCGCATAAATCACATTGAATCAGTCCAACATCGCTTGCTTCGAAAAATAGCGTGGATGCTTGGACTAGAGAGAGATAATTATTCTTATGCTGAAATAGAGTCAATGTTAAATATTTCTAGTCTACAAAAACGTAGAACTAATATTGACTCCATATAAATGTTCGGCATACTAAATGGTATAATCGATGTTCCATCATTACTGGGACAAGTAAAATTCAATATTCCGACTCGTAGATTGAGAAACAATGAAGTACTGTTCATCGATCAGCATAGAACAAACTATGGCCTAAATTCTCCAATGACCCGCCTTTGTCGTATTGTTAACTCAAGACAGGATCATGACTTTTTTGGTTTAAGTTTACAACGATTTAAACGAGCACTAAATAAATAGTCCAGATCTTGTCTCGATGTCCCTTATGTTTGTCAATGCTTCTTTCTTTTTTCTTTAAATGTTTTAAACTACTCTTTTATTGTAATATTTAAACCTTATAAATTGTATACATGGACAATGTCCGTTAATAAATAAATGTCGCACCATTCATGTTCTAGGTGTCATATAAAGAGGTAAACTAAGTTAATTGTGCCATTTTTTACAATGTATTTTATTAATGACTTATTTAAGTTATATTTTTTCTTACTTGCTTTGTTCTATTTTGACCCGGCACTCTTGTGGGCATCTTCAAACCGGCAACGAGTGAAACGCCTCGTGTCAGACCCAGTCAAAGTTAGCTTCGCAATTCGCAGGTTTAAGAGACACGTTTAGGTCGGTGGGCAGCACGCGGAGCACTTTGCAGATAATTGAGATATTTCCGATAACATTTACATAGATAGCCGGAGTACACTGCGCCAGAAATACTTTACACTGATAAGCATTTATTACACCCCGTAAAATTACGTGGAGTTAAAATAAAAACTCGTAAGCTTAGGAAAGAGAGTCGCGGACTGGTTGGACGATCATTGACCTTTTCTAGATATTACAATATTTGAGTTTGTCCAAATGTTCATAGACAAAAGACTGGATTTAACCCCCTCGGGGATCATTAAGATTAACAAATTACAACAGGGATGGAGAATACCTTAAATAAGGGAATATGGAAGTCAAGGCGTTTACAGGGCTTATGACCTGTCATTGGCTGGTTTAAGTGGCCACTTTACACACTGTGTAACATTGTTGTGAAGAGATTCATCTGACTGAATTATTTCACATACTAGGCAACGCTTGAAAACAATTTTTCAATTTTTAAACATCTTCTTGGGCCAGTTGGTTTCATTACAATATTTGAGTTTGTCCAAATGTTCATGTGAATGTTACACAGTGTGTAAAGTGGCCACTTAAACCAGCCAATGACTGGTCATAAGCCCTGTAAATGCCTTGACTTCCATATTACCTTATTTGAGGTATTCTCCATCCCTGTTGTAATTTGTTTTTCTAGATATATTTAAATTTAGCATTAATACAAAAACCGAGATGGAGAACCTTTTAGAGAGGGAATTTCAGGAAATATGGAAGTCCAGGTATTTACAGGGCATATAACAATCATGGCTGTTTTATGATCTCTTTGCCTTGGACTGTATAACATTGACTATGTTGCCTATGTTTAAACATCCGAATTTCTTTAAGTCTTACCTCTGTTGATTTTGAAATAATTACAGTAATAATGTAATCTGACGTAATGAATTTACTATAATGGACATAGGCTATTGTGCTACAAGAAAATATAGTTTTTGCTACTATTCGGTTTTGTAATATGGTCATGAGGATGAATGACAATATCCGGCAAAAGCCTTCCATATTATTTGCCAGTGAAAAATATAAATTCAATGAAGATCGCGATATATCTGAAATTAAAAAAAATTAAAACAAAAGAAAATTAAAGGGAAGATTCCTGAACATCAAAGCTCTTTCAAACTTTACTCCATCCCTAATATAACGGAATATGTTTTCTACGCCCTTGTGTACAGCATAATAAAATGCATAGAACCATTTAAGAACAATTTGTTTCGATTACTTCATAACCTTTTGAATGCCACACTGAAGCTTCTAACAGTCCAAAAGAGTTTGCAAATAATACAAATTTGAAAAATTTTATTTCCATGATAATGATATTATTAATATTGTGAACAACATTGGTCTTAAGTTAAATACTTGAGGCTCTCCCGAGGACGTGTAAAAAAAGCAGAGATTGATTGAGTCCATAGAAAGTCTCGGAAGAATGTCATTGAAGCTGATGACTTTAGTTACGTTTGGCTTTACAATATCTCAAACATTGCCCCTTCGCCTGTAATATTTGTCTTGATGATCTCTAATGTTTGACATGACGATTTCTGATGTTTGGCATGACAATTTCTGATGTTTGGCATGGTGATTTCTGATGTTTGGAATGACGATTTCTGATGTTTGGCACGGCGATTTATAATGTTTGGCTTAAGGATTTTTTAGGTTTTGATCGGAAAACGCTAAAATTTGACTCAACACTCTTTGAGGTGGTGTCGCGGACTCAGAATAAGAAGATCCGAGATTCAAATCTACTCTACCACAATTTGTTGCCCATTTTCTACAAAGTAGGTACGACTTACAGAAAATATACCAAAAATTATATTGTTTTGGTAAATCACAAGAACGCAAGTACTTATTTTTTAAAATTAAAATAAAATCTCAATTGTTTGTCTTGACTATTTCGAGATTTGGATAGATAATCACTAAAGTTTGGATGCAGGAATTCTAATTCATACTTAATGGTGTACAGGGCACTAAATTGGTGCGCCAATTACTGGCAAAAGTATGAATATTATACCTCAGACACCAGTCCAGAAACTGATAAACGTTTTAATAAAAAACTCCTGTTTTATGTCAACCTTTGCGCTTTGCACGCATGGTAGGCACCTGTCACATCAAAAAACATGAAAAACAAGTTAAGAAGGTGGTATACTGAATTGTATGTAACAAAATGATAAACACACTGAACTACTTATGTTACGATACATTATAGTGTAAAGCGCCGCCTTCACTTCAGATAAAGCTTATCTATTCCACAATACTTAATTATTATAAGTTCATTTGTGTGGGTTTTTGCGTTACATTGGCAATAACATCATCATCATCATCATCATCAGCCGTCTCTTTTCCAATGTTGAACATAGGCCTCCCCATTTAGTCTCCATATTTCCCTATCCTGAGCCAACCGCATCCAACCACTTCCTGCAACTCGTCTTATGTCATCAGACCACCTTGTCTGAGGCCTGCCGACACTTCTTCTACCCGTTCTGGGTCGCCATACCAGGACTTTTTTGGTCCATCTAGAGTCTGTGATTCTGGCTATATGACCAGCCTAGCTCCATTTCTGGTTAGCAGCCCTATGGACCACACCGGTGATCTTTGTTCTCGCTCTAATCCATGTATTGGTTTTTCTGTTTCTCAACGAAATACCCAGCATTCTCCTTTCCATGGCTCTCTGTGTCACTGATAACTTGTGTAAATTTTTTTTCGCGAACACAAAAGTTTCACAGCCATATGTCAGTACAGGGAGAACACAAGCATCAAAAAGTTTATTCTTTAAGTAATGTGAATACTTCGGAGATTTTAGGATAAATGAGAGCTTACCAAAGGTGGCCCATGCTAAACCTCGCCTTCTTTCTATTTCTACGTCTTGATTATCTTTGCCGAGCTTTATTTCATGTCCTAGGTATATATAACTATCAATCTTTTTAATTATTTTTCCATTTACTAAGATGTTACAAGATGGCAATAACATAACTTAGCATAACTTGCAAAGCATAACTATTGAGTATATATCTTTTTCTTTTCACATAGGATTCATCACAAAATCTCCTCCAAGCGTCTGTCCATTATGCTTATTCAATTGAATACCCATAAACATAAATACATTGCAAAGCTATTTTGTGTTCCGAATACGAGTATTAATTTCTTTTGTATTAGTCTTTTCTAAACAGCTTGTGTTTAACAAAATATATAAATTTGCTTATTTACAAAGCTTTTATAGTAGCCCTCTTTAATGGAAAAGATTTTGTGCTAATTAGTCTTATTTTCTCTTATTTTATTTTATTTTATTTTATCTCTAATTCTTAATATTTTATATAAATATATATTTCCGACACTTGACACTTGTGCAATATTTACACACATGTCCACCCTCATTCCAATATAAAACCCACTCACCCACCCTCTCACTCACTTACACTCACACAAACACACTAGTATGTATTGTACGTGTATTTAATGTATTTCTTTGGATATCTGTCATTGGTTTTATTCTCTGTAAATTTTATTTGTTATATTTTTGTTGCAAGTATTACTGTTGATATCCCCAATAAATAAAAAATAGAAAAAAATAATAAAAAAATTAAAAAAATTTGTTCTTTATAATAAACATAATAAACCTATTGCATTTAAAAAATCCGAGTGGAAGACCGATCTAAGACTTATTATTAGTGATGAAACGGATAGTGATTTGGCCGGATACCGGATATCCCGCGAGACCCTAAGCCGGATAGCCGGATATCCGGCCGATTGTCAAAAAGAAAAAAACAATTAAAACACGCCGGTACTCGAATTTCTCCCTAGTTTAAAACAAAACTTTTAATGGGTATGAAATAAAAAGACGTTGAAATTTTTTTGATGATTTTTATAATTGAATTTTTTAATGAGTTGCAAGTTAAAATGGTTAATTAGTGTATTCATTAAATAATTATAATAGCTTTGGATAGTAATACGCCATGTGCTTTATTTTTTTTCACGCACATTTATTTTTATTTAAAAAATATTTGTTGATAAACATTAAGAACCGGATTGTGGTCCCGTGGTAGTATTGTGGACTCACGGACAAAAGGTCCCAGGTTCAAATCCCACCCTACCGCAACTTGATTCCCATTTTTCCAGCACAGGTTATTTACGACTTTTAGGAAATGGTCTGAAATTTAAATTTTGGGTAAATAATAAGAACTCTAGTATTTCTCTTTTGTAAAAAAAATAATTTTTACATATTTTCACTTAACACTGACAAACGTTTTTATGCAAAAAAGTCAGTTTTTCAAATAATGATATGTTACATCCCCTTTCCAAAACACGGTCGATATCAATTTAGTGGCGTGGATTTGATGAAATTTTCGCAGTTTAATGATTAAATTACTATCTGGTATTCAGCCGGATATAAAACAACTATCTGGTATCCGAAGGGAGTGTAAAATTTGGCCGGATATCTGATAGTTACCGGACGGATATCCGTTCCATCTATACTTATTATCGATTCGAAAAATTTGAAAATAAATACCTCCATTCTTAGGGTATATTTATTTACCGCTTTGTTCTAGTTGTCTTATAAGGGGTTAATCGCTTTTTTTTTTAAAACGTATACAGTTTCCATGAAAAGAATCACTTTTTTTTAAACTTAGTAGTAGACACAGCCAGTCTTTCTTGATTTTTTTATAGTGTTAATACCGTGGAAATCTCGAATTTTTCAAAGTCATTAACATCTTTCATAAATACGAGTATATTGACATGATGACATGTGACCGTCAATATGTCGATCTCTTTAAATTTATCTCTAAACGACTCTCAAGGATTTATGTCATATGACGCACAATAGAATCACTATGTAAAGCGCCCTTGAGGTATTTTATTACGAAAATGGCGCTATATAAGTTATCCATAATAATAATAATGACGCACCAAGGCAATGCACTGAATACAGAGCCCCTTGCGCCATTGGGTGTGAATAGCTACCTCTTGAAATTCAGGCTTTGCAACAACAACAACAAACCATCACACCGTTTCTCCGTGGGGTAGACTGAGCGGATAAAACGCCACATCACTATATCTTTAAATACAAATCTCGCTTCCTCTATATTCATACATCTTGTCATGCACGCGCGCCGATCCATCTTCAAGTATTTGTTGGATTTGGTCATGCCATGTCTTTATCAGTCTTCCTGTATTTCTGCATCCATCAACATTCGCATTGTAAATATTATTAGCCGTTCTTTCGCTGTCCATTTGCTCTACATGTCCAAACCAGCGCCAAGCTCCTTTCTTGATTTTGTCGATAATGCTTGTTTCAGCCTTACATAATGTACGGATCTCAACATTTGTGCATCTATCGTACATAGTTTTACTACACATTCGCTTAAAAGATCGCATTTCGACAGCATTCAGCCTACTTTCATCCCCATTTTTCTAAGTCCATACTTCGCTCCCATACATCAGGGTCGAGACCAGGACTCCGTTATGAACTGCTAATTTTGCCTCTTGCGACACCGTTAAGTGCACCGTTCACTCTGTTGACGGCACTCAGCCTCCTTTCAATATCTTTTTCAGTCATTTCAAATAAAGATTTTGTCAAACACAGGCTGTTTGGGAAGAGTTACTATAGAGTCGAAGATTAATTGCAAAACAAGACAGCTTGGCATTAGATTCGTGTTTATTGATTTTAGTTTGTTGATTTTAACTGTCGACAATATTTGAGTTTGTCCAATTTTTTATAGACAACGACTGGATTCAACTCTCTGGGGAGCTGTTAATATTGATACATAACAACAGAGATGAAGAACATTTTAAAGACGGTAGTATAGAAGTCTAGGCATCTACATGTATGCATGCATCTTCATAGTATAGTATTATTTTATTTTTTTTACATATTTTTATTTTTGTTAATTTTTGCTTTTATTTTTTGAATAAAATTGTAAGATTCAATATGTCCATGTATTTATAATTTTCTCAAACTGAACGGTTTGGGTAGGTAGGAAGAAAATGCCTTAAGGCAATATGCCCGCCCTTATAAAGTGTTAAATAAAAATAAAATAAATACTTGTCTTATGACCTGCCATTGGCTGGTTTATGTGGCCACTTTAAACACTGTGTAACATTCACCTTTCTGCCCATATCTGATTTCTTATTACCTTCGCTAAAATCTTCTTTATTATAATATGTAAATATTAACAGCTGCCCAAAGCTGGTATTCCGAACGCAATTAAAGCGTGATATAGCGCGTTTTAACGTACTAAATACGCGTTTTAGTGTGCTGTAAATGCGTTTGCAATACCAACCCACGGAGTTAAATCCAGTCCTTGTCTATAAAAATTTGGACAAACTCAAAATATTGTTGATAAATCCACCTGGTTCATGAAGAAGTATAGAACAACAACAACAAACAATCACGCCGTGGGCAGAGGATAGAACGCCATATCACTCTGTCTTTGCACACAGACCTCGCTTCCTCTACATTCATACCTCTTCTCATGCACGCACGCCCATTATTCCTACTCTTGACATGTCCATCTTTAAGTATTTGATGGACTTTATCGAGCCATATCTTTATCGGTCTACCTCGCTTTCTGCATCCATCAGCAAACAGGCGAAGTGGCATTATTTAACATATAGTGAAGAAGTGATAGAATGTGAATGTTTCTTCAGAACATCCGCTAAGATTGGTGTACCAATGCAGTGCCATATGCACAATAATTTATATGGAAGTCTAGGTATTTACAGGGACTATGACCTCTCATTGGCTGGTTTAAGTGGCCACTTTACACACTGTGTAACATTCACCATTTCGACTTTGTTTGAACTTCCATATTTCTTTAATTCTTCCATTATTTTAGTAAAATCAACTGGTCCAAAAAGAAGTTCAAAAATTGAAAAATTGTTTTCAGGCGTTGCCTAGAATGTGAAATAATTCAGTCAGATGATTCTCTTCACAAAAAAAAAGGTTTCATCTCTTAGACTTAACTAAAATCAACAAATGGAAGAATTGAAGAAATATGGATGTACAACCATAGGCAAAATGGTGAATGTTACATTGTGTGTAAAGTGGCCACTTAAACAAGTCAATGACAGATCATAAGCTCTGTAAATGCCTAGACTTCCATATTCCCTTCTGTAAGGTACTCTCTATCCCTGTTGTAATTTGTTAACTTTTCTTTTTCCTATAGTGCACTCCACGTCAGGGGTTGGCATTCATCGTGGCAATTTTTACTTTATCCACAGCCGCTTTTATACAGTGGAACCCTCTTCTAAGCCAGTCGTTTTTCTACTCTTATCTCCGCTCGATTTCCCTTTTCGTAATATTAACCTAAGAGTAGCCATTGAATCAAAAATACTTATCGAGGATACTGTTTTTTTTTTCACTCTAAGAACTGTATTTTTGATCTGCCTGGACACAGAATAAACAGTAAATATACCTCAATGTTATTATTGTTATGTTAAAATAGCATAATATACTTAGATAATGTATTTATTTTAACCGTTTTCCTCAGATAAGAATATTATTGAATTCAGTAGTAACAGTTAGACGTATTAAAATTTATAAATGAATTATTTAAGTAAACATATTTAATTTTATCATATCCATCTCATTCACTCGCTTATTGGGTCAATTTGTAAAACGGAAGCTTTTGATAAATATAATTAGTGCACAGGAAATTCAATTTAGAGAAATGTAGAATTACTTTATTTAAATATGTCTGTCGATTATAAATTAAAGAATTATATACATACATTTTGAGGAACGTACATACGTATTGTATCTTGTAATATAAGTTCAAGACAATATGATGAAACCCAATTTAAAAAAAATATAAATTAAAGGAACAAAAAATAAAGAAACAAACGAAGACAGGCAAAATTCACATCAAAAATATTGAATCAGTTCAACAACGATTTTTAAGAAAGATAGGCTGGAGTTTGGGCTTATCCAGAGATCAATATACGTATAACGAGTTAGAAACTAGCTTAAATATATTTTCTTTTCAAGACCGTTGAAATAAATGCGACCTTCTAGTCCTATTAAAAATTCTCAACTCACTACTCGATGCGCCTGAACTACTGAGCTCAATAAATATCCCAACTAGAAACCTCAGACAAAACTTACTCTTTCATACCTATAACCATAGAACTAACTATGGTTTTTGTTCCCCTATGCCTAGAATACTTAGGTCTGCCAACAAACATACCAGTCTTGATTTCTTTGATAACAAATTGTCTTCTTTCAAACAATCACCGAATCAAATTTAATTATAAACACCTCTCTCCCGCTTCCACTCCCACCAAGTCTACCATATACCATTGAGTATTTCTACTTTCCTTTATAATAATTTTCTTTGTTTAAATATGTCCTTAAAAATGACGTATATATAAATAAATAAATAAATAACATAGAATTAAAAAAGGCAAAATAAAATGAAGGTAAAAACAAACAAAAAAAAAAAATTATTAAAGGACGGACAACCCGCATTAGAATCCATAAGTCATGTAAACTCGGCAAATATGTACGAATAAATTAAATGGAATTTTCTACGTCGATCGATAGATTGCCTTACATATTTCCACAGGAAGATAGCAACATGTCTAAATGAGAAGATAACAATCATAATCAAACCTCGTAGAGGATTTTTTCTCGAATTCCTAATTCACATTTTAAAGGTTATTAATATTTTATTTTGATCTTCTCAATTTTCTTTTTGAAGATATCATTCTTTCCCTCATCCATCATGATCGTTTATTTAGGTAATGTAATGAGTATGAAGGAAAAAACAAAATACTTAAAACTAAAACCATGGGAAAAATGAAGAAAGACAAAATGGAATAAACGAAGAAACAAAATAAAACTAAAAAATGCAAAACATAATGAAGGGAAAAACAAAATGAAATTAAAAAAAACAGTGGAAAAAAGGAAGAAAGGCAAAATAAAATGAGAAACGAAGAAAAAAAGACAAAATAGAATAAAAAAATGTTCAATAAAATTAAGGAAACAACAAAATGAAATAAAAAAACACATGGAAAAACAATAAAACGGAGAAATATATTTTTTTAAATAAATAAAGAAAAGCAAAAGGAAATAAAAAAAACAAGAAAAACAAGTCAAAATAAAATAGAAAAAAAGGGAAAAACAAAGTTTGAAAGGCAAAAGGAAATGGAGCAAAAAACAAAAAATGAAAGAACGAACAAAGGAAGAGAAGCAAAAAAAATCAAACAAAGAAACACACACATCTAAACACTTACTCCCATACAATTACACACAAACACACCTCTACAGTTACTCTCATACAAATACATACAAACACACCCCTTTGTTGTACCACAATTTAATGTGTATGATTTTTTTTTAGAAACTTCGCTGGTCTGTCTTTAAACCGTATATTTTTTATTATGTTATTATATCATTGTCGACTGTTTGTTTCTGTAAAATAAATAAAAGAAAATAATGATACGAAATAAAAGAAAAGGAATATAGGCAAAAAAAATAAAAAGAAAGAAAGGTAAAATTAAATACAAAAATGAAAAAGGCAAAGTAAAAAAGAGAAACAAAGAAGAAATTTAAAATTCTGTATCTGGTCATTGAACATAATAATTGTCGTGTTATTTACAAAGTATTATTCTCAAATTATAAAAATGTTATTTAAAGTTTTTAATGATCATTTTTAAATTATTAATTTTAATTTCACAAATATAATAATTAATTATTATTTACAAAATGACATAATCAGACTTACTGCAGTGGCGCCTAGGCAGGCGATTTTCAGGTGGATAATCTTATTAACGGCCCTCGCGAAGATCATCCTGGAGCCGGTCCTGTGCTCTAGTAGATCCCCAGTGCCCGCTTGGCCACCCCCCATATGTCAGGCCCTGTGGCGGCCCTGCGCTCTAACTTTCCCTTCGCCACTAACGCTCAACCGATCTTCCATTCTCTTCACCACTGTTTAAGTTTTCATCGTTACGAAATTGTTTTATACAACTTTATAATTTGGTATCCCATTGCACTCATGAATTCACTGTTTTTTTATTGTACCTATAGATGCTTATAACCTTTAAAATATACATAAGGTCTACGTATTGTTGATGTTTGTGTAATGAGAAATATCAGTTTTTTTTTTTTAGCTTAAATAATTTACCAACGTTATTTTGAGTTTGTCCAAATTTTTGTAGACATGGACTGGATTCAACTCCCTGGGGAGCTGTTAATATTAACATATTACAACAGAGATGAAGAACATTTCAGATAAGGTAATATAGAAGTCTAGGCATCTACAGGGGTTATGACCTATCATTGTAAATCCACCCGGTCAATGAAGAAGTATAGAAATAGAAAAAAAAATTCAGGCGTTGCCTAGTACCTATGTGGGTTGTCTACAAAAAATTAGACAAACTCAAAATATTGTTGATAAATCCACCTGGTCCACGAAGAAGTATAGAAATTGAAAAATAAGATTTTTAGGCGTTGCCTAGTATGTAGGTGAAATAATTCAATTAGATGAATCTCACCCGCATAAATAAAGGTTTCAGCTCTTTAACTTCACAAACATCAACAGATGAAAGAATTGAAGAATTAAATAGATGTTAAAATATGGGCAGAATGGTATATGTTACGCAGTGTGTAAAGTTGTCGGCCTCGTGGTGTAATGGTCAGCGCGTTAGCCTGCCATGCAAGAGGTCTCGGGTTCGATTCCCGATATGGCTGACATGAAATATTTATTTAAAAGGGTGTTTTCACACTAAAATATTTCACAGTCCCTGGACTGGTACCTGAAGCGTACGACTGATCATCTCACCTTCGTGTAACGAAAATGATCAAGATACGCTGCGATTGGTGTACCAATGCAGTGCCCTATGCACCATTAGGTGCGGAAAGGGAACGATGATGATAATGATGGTGTGTGTAAAGTGGCTACTTTAATCTCTTTTATCTAATCTCTTTTTCTACATATTAAAAAACACTTTAAACCATTTTATCTGGTTTTGTCGAGTTTTTGGTCTTCCTCTTAATACAATACCACTGTTTTTTTATTTCAAAATATAAAAAACAAAATGAATATTTGTGAATTATTTTATATTTTACTAGCGGACCCGACAGACGTTGTCCTGTCCGAACGTTGGCTTGCCCGCTTTCAGCTGGTTAAAAAAACGTTTTTTTTCGTAAATAAGGACAAGGTATTTATTTTGGACTTTTTTGAGCTATTTACTCGTATGTATTCGTAATAAAAGTAAGTTTTTTTTTATGTCTTAAAATGTTTGGCTAAGAGGCCTCGTCGTGTTTAAATCAAAATAATGCAAAAATCACTACTTTAGTGCAAAAACACAGTTTGATTTTTCATGAAACTATTTTAGTTGTTTTGAAAGAATAACTCGTTCAAAATATTTTATTTTTTTACCACCTTGAGTAAGAAGTGCGTTTTTTCTACCTCATAAAAAAATACACGATAATTATTTTAACTCTTTGCAATTCGTTCTAAAGATGGGTTAATTAACAAATAAGTGAATTAGTAAAATTAATGTTTATTAATAGAATTTATTTTATGCCAGAAGGTCAATTAACTGAAACCAGAAGGGCCGTATTTTCTAGCCTGTGGCGCGGCTATGGCCGTTGGTAACACACATAGGATCTGCATTTATCAAGATATTATATCTACTCATCTGTAGATTCTAATTTATCATGCAAAACATAAGAGCAAAAAAACGTTATGTATGTCCTTTGTTTAGAACAACAATGACACATTTACGAGTAAGTAATGTTAAATTAATGTATTATTTAATTTATAGAAACAGCAACAGATTAGCATTTGTCACATGACAAAAATAAAGGCATTAAAGTGAAGTTTCATTATTATTATTTAAAACAATATGAATATTGGGTACTGTAAGATGAGGGTGTATTTTGATCAATTTTCAGATGAACTTCAGATCAAAATCAAATGAATCCTCAAAACTATATTTTTTTTATTTTGATGCAAAAGTCATAATGATAAACTTTTACTAAGAAAATAATATGATGTTTTTAATTAATAATCTCATCCTGCTCTTTATCTAAGAAAAAAAAAAGAGAGGCGTTTCAAATTTGCGAGCCAGAAGAATAATTGAATTATTCAGGACTTTAACGTGAGATCAGCCATCGAGTCGAAAGCACTCGTCCAGGGTTCAGGTTATAATTTCCACACGGAACAATATATTTCATCAGCCTGGACAAAAATACTGTAAATGTAATATTAATAAAATATTACATTTGTTCTTAAGATGTTATGAAGTAATTTAATATACCATAAACAAAAAGAAAAAAATATATATAAATAAAATAATACGTATTTTTTTGGATAATCCCGTGTAAGTTGGATTCATTCGGACGTTTCGGCTTCCATCGCAGGAGCCATCTTCAGGGTAATCGGTGTTTTGTAAAAATAATAATATATGCACTAGTAATTTGTACCGTGTTCAGTCGGCACCAACAGGGCGCACAGAACAGAAAATAATTGAAAAACATACTAGTAAAAGAGCGTATAAACTTGTTTATCCTTAGAAGTTTTTTTTTTTCTACAAAACACACAGTTTACCATGAAGATGGCTCCTGCAATGGTAGCTGAAACGACAGAACAAATCCAACTTACGCGGTATCACTTTAACTTGGCGGCCTCCGTGGTGTAGTGGCCAAGACGCTTGACTCACGTACGGAAGGTTCCGGGTTCGATTCCCGGTGAGAACACAAAAAAATTAAAATGTTATTTTTCTCAAGCCTGGGTGTTCTGTGATGTAATTCACCACTGTAATTGGGCCTCCTGGCCTGTTGTGGTGGAAAACAAAAATATATACACATTTTCATGCCTGTGTAAATCGCTGGTATAAATAAAAAAAGTAAAATACATAATCTTTCATATATTTTTCATTCATTTTCCTAATTTTTTTAAGACTTTTACTATAAAGTTTTGGGTATGTCTAAATGTTTGTAGACAGGCTGCATTTCCTCCCTATGGAGTTACTTAGATCTAAATTTTAGATCTTAAGAGTTGGGCTGAAGCCCGATGAATCTCACCAACATGATAAAGGTTTCCGCTCTTTTATTTCACAAAAATTAACAGGAGAAAAAGTAGAGAAAATGTGGATGTTTAAACATAGGCAGAATGGTGAACGTTACACAGAGTCTAAAATGGCAACTAAAACCAGCCAATGACAGGTCAAAAGCCCTGTTAATGCCTAGACTTCCATATTCCTTCTCAAAATGTTTTCCTTCTCTATTGCATCAAATTTAATATAACTGAAACTTAATTTTTTTTCTGTCAGTGCTTTTTTTATTGTTTTTTATTTTCTTTTTTTTTTCTTTTATACTTTATTATTAGTTTTATAAATTTATAATTTGTAACACAATGCATACTGTGAACGAATCTAAAGGGTGACGGGTCTAATATGATTATATACCTTGTATGTTATCTGTGTATGAACATTACAGTGGGCCGTATGAAGTTTTTTTTTCATACATCAAAGTGAAAGGGGTCTAAAAGTTGCATTTTCGGTCACATTGAACGTTAAAATTATTTTAAAAAATATTCCATACTACATTCCGCCCTCAACCGAGGTTTGATGTTTATAACTGTCTGAACAATTTGTTTATTATCTATATTGACAATATTATTTTTTTGTTAGTAAATATATAACTTAATCACTTAGCAAATTTAAACCGGTTTTAAAACTACCGAAATGCAAAAAGTTTACGCTCCGCGGAACTGATTCCGTTGAGCGCCTTGACGAAAACAATGGCTCATTAAAACAATGCTAACCATTCATTACAAAACAAAGTGCAACTCACGCCCTTAAATGCGTATTTATTAAGGTTTAATGCACATTATAAAATAAAATTGTACTGATTTTCTTACTTAAATACAAAATGACAGCCGGTTTAGCGAAAAAAATTAACTTTTTTGAAAACTTCAAGCTCTGGTTGAAGGCCAAAAATAGTATCAAATATATGTATAATGCTAATTTCATGCAGTTTTAAAAACTGTCTAAAAACTGATGATTTTTTCTTATACATTTATTTATTTTACTATGATTGTTAAGTTTATTTATTTTGCTGGTAGTTGTGATAATCTGCGGTAGATAATGTTACTCACACAGCCGCAAGTTACGGAAATAGAATTATTATCATCAAACAGAAGACGATGAAATTTTAGGTAAAAATATATTTTTTTTATTTTGAATCTTAAATTAGAGCGCACATCCCAGAGTAATAACGCGCTTTGACTATAGAGATGTCATTATAATACAATCCATTGTAATTTTTTATGGCTTAGTTTAAAAATAAATAAAAATATTTTAAAAACACTGAAATTTTTCATTATTGTTCTTTATATGATAATGTCACTATGCCGTTATTTGTCTTGGAGTAATTCAAGATGTATCAATATGAAAGCGCGTCTATTATGTTTTTTTTCCTGACCAAGAATGGTAAAACAGAAAACATTTTTTTTCTATTTATTAAGTCCTAGCTTTTTCAATAACTTTACAACATCCACCCTGTTAGGAATCGAACTCAGGACAAGCGCGATGGGCAATCGCACTAACCACTAAACTACAAGGCGGATTTCACTCGATTTTGAAATATTTTTTCTCGTTTTGCAAGCCACTTACAAGCCACAAAAAGTGGCTTGGTGGGGTTTTTGTATTTACTAGTAATATTTTTTTTGTACTGTCTGTATTATCTGCACTTACATATTTCAATAAAAAATATAAATCTTCACCAACAAGCCACAAAAGGGGGCGAGGTGAGATTTTAGTTGGTAAATATTATTATTATTTAAAACATTAATTTTGTAGTCAAACATTTTCCTTATTGTGATTAAATATTAGCACATAACCACTTTACAACTTTTCTATGTCTATTGGTTTTGAGATGTACCCATCTATTTGTCAGGACACCAATTAAACTAACAAAATCCACCATACAACTTCACTTAAGTTATTTCACAAAATAATGTCCCTTTAATCAATATTACTAAACCTTTTATCCTCTACGCATACGAATCGTGGTACCTCGCTAAGGCCAAAATTCCGAGTTTTGAGAATAGGTGTCTCAGAAGAATCTTGGGTGAGCGGAGGTTTGACTTTGTGGGGAATGAAGTAATACGAGAATGGACGCAGCAAACTCCGGTGACAACTGTCGTCAAGCGAAGACGATACGGTAGGCTAGGCCATATACTGCGGATGCTTCCTGAGAACCTTAACCACGATTGCTTACTTTAAAAGGCATCAGGTTCTCGACGTCCTGGTCGTTCACTGCTGACTGTTCGTCGCCAGTTTATGTCATAACTTTGGGACAGGAACCTGACTTGGGAGGACGCAAAGAAGTTGGAACCCGATAGAGATGCATGAAGGCTCTTTGTGGATACCATATGTTCCAACTAGGGAGCGGACATATAATGATGAAAAATGTTGAATCAATAATACAACTTTTCAATATGGTCCATTATACGATTATACACGAGACTTTCATCCCATCCCCCTTTTTTCACCTATTCCTCCCACAATATCCAACATGTTCGTAAAATTATCAGTGCATGTAAGGGTTGTCTACTAAAAGCTTGTGGTTTTAAATTAAAATATTGGTTTTATATTTTTTTGCAACTATGGTGAAAGTGTATAGTAGGTTTCGCGTGTTGGTTTAATTAGTGTTCTGACAAAAATATGAGTACGACTCAAAATCGGAAGACATAGAAAAGTCGGTAAGTGATTAGGAAACCTTATCGACCATTTTATCTTTTCATATTTTGACTTTATCGTCACTGCAAAAGAAGCAGGTTCTAGAAATATTTAAGTGTAGGTACGATGAATTTTAATATTGATTAATTCATTTTCAAAGTGCAGATCCACCAAGAAATGTAAACAAAAGGTTTTTTAATTTTTTCCACCCCATTTTGACTTGGTGTACACTTTTCAGGATTCTTCAAAAGAATTTTCAGAATCAATTTTTTTTTAACCGAATTTGATTTTTTTAAATGATCTTAGCAATTATTTCATTGCTTGTAAAAAATTAAAATTTGTGTAATCGAATAGGATTATGATTAGTTTAATAGATTTTTACTAAAACCGGTTATTCAACCTAGTTAACCTTTCCCTCACTAAGCATCCAAAAATTACACATGATCCGAACAGGGGGACCAAACGACCCCAGCGCCTACTTGTATATGGCGTCAGGAGAATGAAACGTTGGAAGTGTTTATGACCGTGCAATATTTTATTAATGTTTTCGCGTACACATATTTTACTCATTCGTGTATTGTATTTATTTTTGTTAGTTTGCCGAATGCCTTTGTATATAAAGAGAAATTGACCCTTGTATTATTTTCGTCTTTTTTTGTTTATATATCTATAAAAATAAAAAAATAACTATTTAAAAATAAAAACAGGAAAATGCTTCTTTCTATTAATTTCACGATGGCAAACATTATACGGTAAATATCTATAATAATTCTAGAGTTATCGAATTAAAATCGGTCTATGGGGGATTCGAATCCCCCCCTTTGGTCCGGCTAGGTTAAAAAACCAATGTCTGAGTGTTCAGAAAAAAATGTGAGCGAAGACGCATAAATTAATATGCATAATGAAATTAATATTTTTATGATATTATTTATAACTACAGCAATATTAAAAATTAAATAAAAATGTTTCGTCAGCAAGATGCGTGACCTTGTGGGAGAACACGCCGTAAGGTCGAGTTTCCATTAAACATCTAATATCATTGTAATACATAAACACGACCGGAGGTTCACGGCCGCGTGCAAGCGGCTCTCGCCTCTATTGAATATACAGGATGGGATGAAAAGATCTATTAAAATTAAAATAAAACTAAACGTCTAAAAAAAGATACTTTAAAATAAAGTACCTGTATTTCTCCATTTCTGTCTGTGACCCGGTGGATGAAGAATACAGGTATGTGTGTGAAATAGAACCAGAATCCCGGAGAGTGTTTCGACTTAATGGCTACTCTCAGGTAAAGATCATGAAAAAGGGAATCAGTAGTAGTGTAGTTGTTGGCGCGTTCGCCTTCTATGCTTGAAGTCCCGGGTTCGGTTCCAGGAAACTTCGACATGAAATATGGATTTAAAGTGTTTACACTGCAATATTTTACTGTTCTTGATTGGCACCTGAAGCGTAAAACTGATTGTCTTACCTTCATGTAACATGATCGAGATGCACTGCACTTGGTTTAGCAATGCAGTTAATGCAGGTATTAAACAAAACAAATCATCACTGTACCTACATGTGCATTTTTAAAAAAATCTTTAAGTAGGGCACACTTAAACATATTTTTATGTTTGCTTTAATAGTAACAGCGTAATTTGTTCACAACATATATCTTAAATTTCAAAATGAATTTTTTTTTTGTTCTTCATAAATGTTTTGAGTTAACTATATTAAAATTATCTTTACGGAGGTAATTTAAATCAGAATAATGCTTGAGAATGAATGAAATATATTATCCTTTGTATCATTACGAGCGTTTTTAAAAAATAATTTCTTAAATGAAATATTTAATATTTTTAGAAGTTTCGAAGAATACTCGTATATTACCGACATTTTTTTAAATTTTTATTTATTTATTTAATTCAGTATAAAATACAAATACACAGTTAGCAAAAATGTTTATACAATAGGTACGGTACATTCAATATATTTTTATTTGTGAATGTAGCCACTCCACTGGCCCACAGGCACGTTCCGATGTGTCAGTTTATTATTTATTTTATACATAATTGTACATTATTTCACATCAATTGTGTAAAAATTCAAAAGAAATATAAAAAAATAAAAAATAAAACACACCTACATCAATAAAGCGAAAAAGGATTTTCAAGAATCTAAAATTATATTCTTAAATATGAAACATATATTTCACAATATTTGTTTTATTTATTTATTAATTTAATTCACATTATAAACATTAATCATAAAAATAATGTGACCTCACTAAGGGTTACTCGTGCCGAGGACACTAAACAATATATTATATATTTTAATATTTTTACATGTGAGAATATACAAAGAATACTTGATACAGAGAGATACAGAGAGAAATAACAAAATGTAATATACTTTAATAATATAAAATGCTGATATACTCGTATGTATCTAAATATATAAATATCAGCATGTATATTACTATATAATATTTTTAATAATAATATTAATCGTTTATTAATAAAAAAATACATTTTCTTTACCTACTACATACACACTTAGGTAATAGATTTCTCTGGATCGTGTCTAGTCTGCCTAACTACATACAACCTTAAATTAACATATTACAACAGAGATGAAGAACATTAAGGAGAAGGTAATATAGAAGTCCAGGTATCTACAGGTCATAAGCCCTGTAGATGCCTGGACTTCTATATTACCTTCTCTTAAATGTTCTTCATCTCTGTTGTAATATGTTAATATAAACAGCTCTCAAGGGAGTTGAATCCAGTCCTTGTCTACAAAAATTTGGACAAACTCAAAATATTGTTGTGTACATACAACCTGTTTTAAAGCAGACATTTTTATGCAAAATAGGTTTAAAAAAAAGTACTATTATTGTTATCAAAAACATTTTTCACTTTGTGGTATGACATTTTACACTTATTTGTTTATAAATTTGTATAAACCACTTTAATTATTATTATTATGTTTTTTTTTTTTTTTATTACACTCGACCGGTTTCGAGGTTACTACCTCATCGTCATTTTATTATATAAATAGCAACGCGTGTAATTATAAATTAGTTAAATTCCTGACGATGAGGTAGTAACCTCGAAACCGGTCGAAGTGTAATAAAAAAAATAAATTAATGTGGTTTACACAAATTTATAAACAAATAAGTGTAAACAAATTACTACCTACTAGTTAATTTAAAATACAGTTACGTAATATTCATTTATAAAATTAATTATATAAGAATATTTTTGAGTTAATTTTTCTATTATTCTCTACCTAAACCCAGACCAATTTTTACAAATTTATTAAATTGAATCCGGGTCATGGTTTTGCAATGTTTGTGTAACATATTGAATATTTTGGGGCCTAGAAACCAAAAAATTTCTTTGCCCGAATTCAGAGTTTGCGGTAGACCCCATGACCCATCCTCTAGTTTGACTTCTGGCAGTGTGAGAGTGTTCCTTTTGGGATTTGGTAGAATAATAATAAGATTAAAACACTAGAAATTAATAATAAATTAATCAAATTTAAACTGCTTTGCCATATGTTTCATTCGTGACTGCATTATTATGATGAAAACGAAAAAAGAAGTTTGGGATTCTAAAGCCTTTTCAATCAAATGCGAAAAAGTTTTTTTTTTCGTTCTGTCAAGATAAGGGTTAACTTTACTTAGATAACCCGGGCACCATAAAGTCGTGATTGTTACGTTTTGTGAACCCGGGTATTAATTCAGTCGGAGCAAGGGAATAATATGCAGTAACAGCAGCTCTAGAGATACACTTTTCATTATTTGGTTTGGTCCGGTCCAAACATAGAAATTGGTTGTGTAATAAAAACACTGCAAAACTGGTATTCAATTTTGAATATATCAACCAACACCCTGAAGATAGAAATCTACTGAATTAAATTGGATTTGGGAAGCATTGGTCACAGATGCTAATGAAGATTCTTCGTCGTCTGATGATATTATATTAAATTACTTTATAATAAATTGAGTTCTGTTTTATATTTTGTATTTATTTCACATTTTCCTTGTTTAATAAATATTACGTAATTATACCCGTTTACCTAATTCTAGGGCCTTACTCATAAACTCGGTATAAAGTTACGCCTAAGTATAGTGGTATAATTCGGATGGGAATACCACTATTCTCAAGTGTAACTTTATGCTACTACTACTACTACTTTTTTTTTTTTACATTTTTTTTATATGGGAGTAGCTTTATTATTTACCTTGCTTATAATATACAAGGTTTATATTTAAAAAGAATATTTTTCTGCAATTAAATATCTTTAAATTTATCTAAACGATTGGGATCATGAGGGATATATTTATGTGGGCTAATCAGGAACTTCTCAGCATTTGCTCACGTGGAGAGGAAACCACTTGAAACTCTTCAAGAGAAGCCGGCCTGTCGGCAGTAGTCAACAGGCCTTCCGTTCCACTAGAGGAGTGTTCGGCATTTTGTTCCCTACTTTGGTTTATTTTACCTATACTACTACTACTACTACTACCATCACGCCATTTAGGCTATGTAGGCAGAGAGAATGGACCGCCACACACGTCTATCCTGGCATAGATTCCTAGCTTCTTCCACATCCAGACATCTTGTCACTCATGCCCTTCGGTTCTGTCCGCTTTCGACATGACCATACTCAAGATTTTGGTTTATCTGATTATGCCACGTCTTCCTTGGTCGTCCTCGTCTCTGGTTACGGTTCATTTTCACGATATATATACTTTTTTTACCATTTTTTTGTCGTTCATTCGTTCTACATGACCAAATCATCTCAGAGACCCTTTCTTAATCTTATCAATTACACTCGCCTGATTTCATCATTCGTAACCCTGTCATACATTGATTTCCCATACATTCGTCTAAGAGATCGCATTTCAACCGCGTTCACTCGGCTTTCATCCTTCCTTTGCCAGTTCCATTTTTCACTTCCATACATAAGTTTTGAGACTAAAACTCTTAAAACTTTATACTAAGTTTATGAATAAGGCCATGCTGTATTTTGGCGTCTTTTTCTCTTTAGTAATATTCACACAAAACAAAAATCAATATTTGATATATTATATCGGATACTTTGATATTTTATATTTTTATTTAATAAACTATTAATAGAGTTACTATGTCACCCTTTGTCTTAATTAGAATATGTATATTTCAACTTAATAAGCGGGAAGGTAACATAACACTTCAGTAAATAGTAATTAGAGCTCATTATTATTCAGCAACAGATTGTCACGTATGTATGTATGTACATGTACAAGGTACACAGGTATATATAGATAACTGTGAGATTATTGTGATAATAAGCTGTTTTATGAAAAGAAAAATTTACATCTGTTTGCATGAAACCGTATTAAATTGTATCTATTAAAGAAAAAATATGCATAATTATTACTTTGCATACATGAAAAAAATAGCTAATAAACAGCATAATGAGATTATTATTAAAGTAGACACCGCAGAACTAACACAAATTTATGCGTTTTTTAAAAAAAATATTTTATTCATACAAATACATACATATTATAAAAAAATAAAATAATAATGATGCCCAAACTCTAAGAGGCTAAGGGCCCTGTGTTGAATTGGGATACAACATAATGGAAATTGGAAGCACGTACAAGTAGGTATATAATCAAACAATAGCAAAAATAAAAATCGAATATTATTACAAAAACATAGATTTATTTCAAAGGGTATCTGGACAACACGCTTTATACATTTTGCGAGGGGTACCACAAGAGTCGCATTTTGAACCGCTATTATTTTTTAATATTTTGTGTTCATTTTCAGAAAGAGAAAATATTGAAAAATATATATTTTACATAATAATTAACAAATGAATATTAACAGTCTATTAACACCTTGTAAAATATTAATGAAATTTATATTTTAACGTATCAAATTTCTTTGTTTAGGCAAGTTTGCAAAATTTAAGCATAATTGATCGAATACGTCGAACTGAATATGGTAAATCAGATTCATACCAGTTTGTTTTTAGTGATTCAGATTCTAATATATTGACGAGTAAAAATTACATAACTTAAACGTCTAAACGGAAAGAAGAGATGAAAAAAAGGTTACTACTACTACCAGCACGCCATTTTCCCGTAGAGGTAGAAAGAAAAGATGGACTGCCATATACGTTCATGCTGACATACATTCCTAGCTTTTTCCACATTCACATATCTCGTCAAACATGCCCTTCGGTGTGTCTGGTTCTGAGATGACCAGACATGAGGTTTTGGTTTATCTGATCATGACACCTTTTTTTAATTCATCATACGTTATTATTAATTCTTGCTATGCATGTGTATCTATTTTACCATTATTTTGACACCCATTTGTTCTGTAGTACATGACCAAACTATCTTCATCTTTACGAAAACATCAAACGATATTATGAAGCATTTGTGAACAGCGTGGATGCAAGCAGCATAAAGGCATGGAATGGAGAAGTATGGAGAAGTCCTTCATTCAAGAGTGGTCAGAACAGACTAAAGAAAAAGAAGGAACCATCATAATGAACCTTTCTTAATTTCATTAATTACACCCGTCTCAGATTTGCGCTCTAGCCTGATTTCATCATTCGTAATCCTGTACACAGTGTTTTTTGACCTGTGGATCGCAACCCTCTGGGGGGTTGCAAAGCCTTGCTAGGGGGGTCGTGGGCCTGAGTATGGCAAAACTTTAAAAAAAGTAAGGAATAAAAAACTGGTATCTTGGGTGGGTAGCGCCAGATTCTAAAAAATCTGTCGCTTTTCCCTCCCAATAGGACATTAACTACTGCATTGCTTATTACTGTGACCCTCCAAAGAAGGCAAAAGCTAATCCTGGGGGTGGGTTTTCTACACGTAAGGGGGTCGCGAAGCGTAATTAAAAGGTTGAAAAACACTGCTGTAGAATATCTAAAAATAATACATTTGTTTTAAAACGTGAAGTTGTAATTTATTAATGTGTCATTTAGATGAAAAGATTTTATTTTAATTGAATAATTTGATAAAACAGCAATTAATTCAAAATCACTAGGTTAAAAAACTTAATTTAAATCAATGAATCAGTATTTTGATGTCTACATAAAATTACATGTTTGAAAAAATACATGGATTTGAATTCAGATTTAAAATACGTAATTGAAAGAGACTAGTTTTTTTCTAGATTAGTAAACATGTTTGTAATTAATGTGTCAATTTTCGGATATTTCGGATGCATGGTTGGTTTTTGACGGACAAACTAGTAAGCCGCATTTTCGTGAGACCGGTGAATTTTCAAGATTACTAAAACGTAGTTATGCAGAAAGCAGCCAGCTATGGAAAAGTGAATCTGAGATAATAGCACTTTTGTAAAAAGAGTGAAAATCAAATCTACACAACAGTTGCAATGTTTTTTACTAATACAAATGCTAAATAATGATTACATTGTTTTTTTTTAATTCATGTATTTGATCAGTTTTAATGAATTTTAAAGTCTGGTTGACCACACAACCTACGATGTGCATTTTGCAGAAAACAACCTTGGTTGTGTCTTTATGTATTGAAGATTTTATTTTATATTTATATTGGGATACTTTATTGTAAAGAATCACTTAACTCATTTGTGTTAAAGGAATTTCGATGATTTTTTCTATTGTACATTTAACTACTAAACCTGAGGAAAATCAGTGCTACGGGAAATCGGATGTAAATAATAATTTTATTCTACGGCGAAGTTTCTCGAAAATGTATGGAAAATTAATCTAAATGAAGTACTTTGAACTCGTCACAAGTTTTTCTAATCACCCCTTAATTTACAGAGTTGTTATGTGTTGTAATATATTTCTGAGACACTGTTTCAATTTATGAAGGTACTGGACTAGAAACTGGTAGAATTTTTTTTTTTAAAGAGTCGTTGGCACATTTCTGGTCATGCAGTTAGAAGAGGAAATCACAGCAGAATAGTCGTTCAAAGTTCTCCTATAATTTAAATCTTTTAATTTTAAAAAAGTACGATATTTATTCGGAGAAATTTCTCTTTTGTGGCCCCAAGAGTGTTCAATGTCCTACGGTGCCATTCTGAACCGATCTCGCGGCCGTGGAAAACACTTTTATCTCGCGTATTTTGTATTTATGGTTATATGGTCACCATATTATAAAGTGCATATAAATAATATCGAAAGAACTCAAAACAAATCTTTACGTTTCGTTAATTTTAAATAAGGTATTCCAGTTGAACATATTAATTATACGTACTTAAATAAATATTTGAATTTACACACATTAGAAACTAGAAGAAAATTAAATGATTTGTTATTTTTATTTAAAATATTAAATTCAATATTTGACTGTTCCGAACTGTTAAAACTAATTAATTTGCGAGTGCCCGGCCGGATTACTCGATTTAATAAACTCTTCTATATAAATGTATCTACAACAAACAACAGTGCACACTCGCCTATAAGGAGAATTCATGTGTTTGCAAACGAATACGCAAATGATAAAGATATATTTAATACAATACTTTGGAATTTTAAAACGCAGTGTATCAATTTATTATCTCCAAATTTAAATTCTTAAATAATACTTTGTTGTTTTATATTGTATACCTTTTATTAACTTATATCTGTATTTTTAATTATTTTATTTCTACATTCTTCTAATTTTAAGATTCTCTTAATATAACCGATGGGAAAAAAATATACTTCTGTTCTCTCTACTGGAATATATGTTTGTATGTACTATATGTAATATTAGTTTTATATATTTTTATTTTCTTTTTATTATTACTTCATTTGAAATTTTTTGCTACTTTTGTATAAAATATGTCTGTTCTTTATATATAAATATATGTAAAACATGTAAAAGCCTACAAGGCGTTTAAATAAATAAATAAATGTAAATACACGAGATAAAAGTTTTTTTCTACGGCTGCGGGAGCGTGTGGAATATTACCCCCGGATGAACATATTCAGTTCTCCAAAACGAAAGCCATTATGAGGAGAAGTGTACAAGTTTGGATTTTGTCTAAAAGAAGAGACCGTTGCAGGAGAATTCTGCGAGATATTGCCTAGATTTATGTATTAATAAGCGTGTTGTCCAAATGTATATTAACTCTTAAAAGACTGTGGTAAATAATCCCTTTGCGCGCGGTGATGTAACATCGTGTTATTACTAGTAAAATACGGAATATTCTAAACTTCAGATATAAAAAAAAAAATGGTAGACATACTGTTTAATAATACCTTTTCCATAATTTATGCAAATAAACATATAATTTAGCCCTTTTATAGCAAAATAAATTAAAAATCACAAAGGTCTGAATCTGTTTTAGACAACACCCGCCGCAGAACAGCGTCTCTGTCTTCCTTGTTATGACTTCTATCTTCGTGCTCTCTCTTGAATAAGGTATCTGTATAGATGTGTTGCTGAATTAGCGGACGTTCATTTTTCGCGTAGCAACGATATTTTTTTTATAAACATTTAGCATAGTTATACAAATTTTACTTTCCAAATCGGGTGTGAAAATGTCCATTTGAAAACTACAAAAAATACGAATTCATCATTTAAAAAAATAAGAGAGATATATCAATGCATGTGTCCTATATCGACTAGTGTGACATCACAGCCACACAAGAGTTAAAATACACGTTTATGCATAGAATTAAGAATAGTCTAGAAGAGCGTAGAATCGTATTTACATACATTGGACTGTGTCCAATAATTCCCCCGCTTAGATACACTTTCGCCGCGCGCATACTTGAAGTCACCGAGTAATATTGCCAGATCGCGAAGAATATTACCATAACACGAATGTAAGGTAAAAAAAAACAATTTGTTAATTATTCTAAAATTTTATTGTGCACTCGGAAACATTGATTGACACAACAGAGTAGATAAGTAAAGGGTCATTTAATAAGAGTAATTGAATTAATGAACGTTGAACTTAAAATATAAAACAAATTTTATTTTACATAAAACGGATATTTTTATATCATGTTAAATAATATTTGATGTTTTCAAGATAATGTCGGCCAAATATCCACCACGGCGTTGTTTAATCCGAGGTTGAATTTTTTATTATTTCTCTTATTATATGAGCAAAGTAGGGTAAAATTTTTTACTACTCTGGTAACATTAACGAAATTACCATTTTGTTTCTTCGACAATCATTTGTGACTAACACATTCATTTGATAATTACACATGAAATGTGATTGCATCCTGTCTCTTTAAGATCTTAGCAGTATTTCTACACTTTAGAAATACACAACACGGCATGGTTAAATTCGAATCAGGAGTTGCGTATTGAGCGACGTCTACAAAGAAACTAATGGGTCAAAACGTAAACCTACTCATTTATGAGGAGTTGAGTCGCCTTCTGTTTGATGTGCGTATGCGGTTTCTGGACTATTCTTATTTCTATGCGCTTATGTAATATTTTTGGTATTGTTTAAAATTATATATGTTTCCATTTTCTATTAGGTTGTATACCAACTCAACAAAGGTCTCTTGGTCTCATAGGGTTAGGGATACGTTATTATTATTTTTTTGAAAAAAAAAATATATTTAAAAAAATCCTGTTTCTGGGAAGCCAACTCACCAGTCAGGACAACGCACTGACGACAGTAGTGACGTCACGGACGGAGTTATTATAAAATAACAAAAATTTAAAAAATCATAATGACGATAACACGATACATAAAAAATGGTTAAGTTTGATAGTTTATTAACAAATAATAAATTTAAAAAAAAACTTAACATCGTTGTTCTGTGTATTTTTTTTATCAAACTGTGTAAAATACACGTATATCCGACACAGTACAACGTACTAGACCTTATTTATTAGATTATGAGAAAAAACAGAAATAAATTGGCGCACGCGCACTGGACCGCTTATGCTTGTTGATGTCTGGAAGAATCCATAGCCACGTGTGCCTAGCTTGAATCTGATTATTTGCAGCAAAAAACTGAAATAGAATCGCCTCTTATTCGCCGGCGCATTACAACAAACAATATTATACACGGTGTTCCAGGGCCAGACCGCGAAACTTTAGGGGAACATTCCTGATGGTGGACGTCAAAAAAAATACTTGTATTTTTTTTTCCAAAAACTATTTTTTTAGTTTTTTTAAAGTTTTTTAAAATGGAGTAAATCTTTAAGTTTTGCCTTCCTTCCCTATTAAAATAGAGAATAAAAACGTATTTGACCAACGAAGCGATACGCACCACTGCATAACGCACCAGTAGCGCAATCACAAATAACTATCGACGTGCTTAAAAACATGCTAAGCATTTGAGCGAACAAAATGAACAATAATGAACATGCGTAAGTTATCGCAGTCATAAGTCAACGCGTGTGTCAGTTTGTTTTTTGTTTTCTTCGTAAATAAATACAGTTCATTGGCAAAAAATCGGCGTTTACTATAAAAAAATCAACAATATATTCCATTTGCAAAAAAGTAAGAAGCATCTCATACAAAAAAAGTGAAAATTGAATAACAATAACTATGGCAACTGTTTTTCTTGTCATTTAGCTTGCCAACCGTCGGCTAAATGCAATAAATAGCATGATAAATAATAAATAAATAAATAAAAATGGCAGTTTAAATATGTGATTGCGCAGCAGGATTATACGTCGCGAAACGTAAATATTTTGACATTTAATATTAGGGGTTCACGGATGTTGCATTGTGAACGCGAATACGATAAACAACCATGGTGAGAAATTGTTATCACGTCGCTTAAGCTAGGGTTTCCTAGGACAGCGGTGCTCGTATCTTAACGGCCGTAGTGAACGGTGATGCGGTGGACAGCCGTCGTAGTGGTGACTAGAGAGTAATTTTATTTTTAAACGGTGTTATCAACACCATTTTTATAGGAAACCACTCTCTAGTCACCGTTACGACGGCTGCCAATCGCATTAATGTTCACTACGGCCGTTAAAATACGGGCACCGCTGTCCTAGGAAACTCGAGCTTTATTAGCACATCGATAGTTATTTGTGATTGAGCTACAGACGCAGACTAGGGAAGCAGCTGTGTAGGGGAGAGGCAGAGGTTCGCGAAAGAGATGCTAGTCTAAGAAATTTAAGAATAACTTTATTTTGAAAAAGTAAAAAGAAGTTTTTTTAATGAAAAACACGAGTTTTTGGATCAGGAACTTTCCCCTGAAGTTTCGCAATCTAGTCCTGAAACACCGTGTATAATACGTGTTGCTGGCGTTAGAGAATGAAATGCGTTTTGTGCAATGGAAAAAAATGAACAGTCCGTATGGATCAAAAGGATATGATAGTCGAAAAAATAAATACTGCTTTTGAATACATTATTATCATCATTTTCCTATCCATATGCACTACTGCATAAAAAACTGTATCGGTAATCCAATTAAGCGAATCTGGATTTTTCTGTACATGGAAGGTAAACTAAGACTAAAAGTCGTGAATGTAAAAAAATAGTTTTGCGAATTTTTTTATAATAGTCATTCAATACCCTCACATTTTAACTTAACCGAAAAGTTATTTCCGATTCTCAAATATGAGACATCCTCTTGTAAAAAAAAAATATATCCTCCTAATTCTGTAGTATGGGCGTTATACTCGTTGAATGCAACCCTCGTAGATCTATGAATACAATATTTACGCTTCTAAGTTTTTTTTCTACTGATCAGATATAATATTAGCTATGAACATGCACAGAGCAAAGTTCATTATTTTGCAAGAAACCACGCGTAAATCGATCCAGTAGATATTATGTCTATCGAGGGCGCACATGCGAATATTGCCTTTTTATATACAGGATGACTGGAACTGAACCCGCCATAGCAAATTCGTACATAGAGGAGGTAATTTGCTAATTATTGGATCAACTTTCTCTAGCTAAAGTTGTATATTTTGGGAGATATATAAATTTTTATACATTATTGAGATTTTGCCAAAATTTCGCCTTCAAGCATTCAAAACTTTAAGTTTTTTCATTATTTTAGTTTTTATTTTTTATTTGTTGGTATTAATGGCATTTGTGATTAAAGTTAAAAATAAAATATTACTCTTCAAAAAAACTTTACTTTATTCTACTCTAAGTCAGTTCTCCAGTTCGTCACTTTTTTTTAAAAAGCATAATATCTTATTTTTTAACCATAGTTTGAGGGAAGTTCCGATGCATTTTAATCACAAATGTTTATGACTATCAACAAATAATAATAAAATACTAAAACAATGAGAAAAAAAATAGGTTCTGAATGCTTGAAGGTCAAATTTTGGAAAAACCTCAATAAAGAATAAAAATTGACATATCTCCCAAACTATAAAACTTTAGCTCAGAAAAGTAAAGTCCAATAATTAGCAAATGACCTCCTCTTTATGCGAATTTGCTATGACGGGTTCAGTTCCAGTCACATTTATAGAAGATACGTAAAAACCTTTGATGGAAATTTATCTGCCTTTGACAAGGGAGTAAAAGCAGCAAACTAACAACGATTTTACGAAGAATAGAACAACATTATGACAGAAGTAAATAGTCTTCGAAAAAATGAGGTCTTTTTCAGTATAAAGTTTCAGACAATTTCTTTGGACAATTTGTGGAAATCTGTAATTGGTTCTGAGTTTATACAATATATATGTTGTTACTATTAATATGTATGTAGAACTGTAATTAAACTGTAATGGAACTAAATCAAGTAAAATAAAGAAACTAAATTGCCAAATACGAGAGAAGTCTTTAAAAAAAATATTTATTGGTAAGATAGTTTCTGATATTAAAAAACTGGCTGCATTTTGACTGCCATAAACATTTTGTAGTATCAAGTAATCGCAATAATGTAAAAAAATGTCAGTCCATAATAAAATATATTGGTGTTTTCGAATTCCGCAAAGTCAATTAAACGTAGTTATGCAGAAATCAGCCAGTCATAGAAACGTAAAACTGAGATAATATAACTTTTTTGCAAAACTGTAAATACTTAAATCCAAAACACAGTTGGAATGTTTTTTACTTTGACAAATGATAAATAATGCATACATTCGTTCTTTTTATAATACAAAAAAGAATTTAATGATATATTTGACCAGTTTAACGTTTACCATTTCATTATCGTTTGCGATCATTTTAAAATTTGGAAAAAACGGACAGAACTTATGATTAAACCTAATATTTTTTCACAGATAAATTGCTTTTTTATAAGGACCGAATTATTTTGCAAATTTGTAATACTCGCAAACTACTTTTTTACGTTTTCAGTGTATTTTAGAGCTTTCAAGAGAAAAAATATGGTACTATTATCATTACTTTTTAAGAATATCATTTGACGAAGAATAAACGTCAAAAAATAATTAAAAAAATATTTACGGTTATAAAAAATCGACGAATTAGCCATGTTTATGTTTGCCTACAAAACTGCATTCCAGAGTGTCACATAAATAAAGCAAAACTTGTTTTTCAAAGTTGCAAAAATATTGCACGAATTTAATCAATCATTAAAATGACCATAGCTAATATTTCGTTCTACGTTACAAAAGCCTTCAACAGAGTAAATAATCAACAAATTTAAATACTTTAAAAGCAAAATAAATCATAAACTTGTTAAAAAGAAAAATAATGATTTAACGTTTACGTACGTAAGATTATTGTGCAAATAACTGCACAAAATGTGATTGAATGAATTTACGCATTAATGTACGTGTAATATCCGGTTTGAAACATTTTATTAGCAAATTGTGATAATAAAAAAGTATACCAATTTGTCACGAACACTTTTAAAATGAATACATTCAATAATAGCACTGGTACCAACACAAAAACACACAGAGGTAATGGAGTAATTTTATGTAAATAATGGCTTTGTTTACACAGTTCAAAAGTAAGTTAAATGACGAAGGTATCGTTTAAAATTGTAGCGAGGTTGTTGGATTTTGTTGTGTTTACACTGGGAACGCGCGATCGGCCATTTTGCGCACTCAGCCGGTGTTATTTGAATGATTTTTAGGTTATTTCGACTGTTCGATTCGAGCGGATCGGTGCGTATTTCACAGTGCGCGCGGCCCGCGAACCGGCTCTAACGTAACTAACTGGAGAGTGGAGGGAAAACTGAACACTGAACTAGTACAAGATAAAACTACAAGTAGCTGGTGAAGTGGGCTCAAATTTATAACAAACAGCAAACATAGCGTATGAACAAATAATAATACCGCGCGAACTTATCACACCAGGAGATATTTTCCGCAGAACCAATAAATTAAAAGTGAAATGAATTTATTTACTAACTGATATTCACGGCACGCAGTGCCTTTTATTTATTTACGGAAATTGTCCATTTATACAATTCATGGCGTATTAAAATTACAATATAGGAATAGTTATTGTAATGGTATCTATGTAGGTCTACCAATAAACAGAATGACTCGCCTACAATCTGTATTGAATGCTGCAGCGAGACTTATTTTCGGAATCTCTAAGTTCAGTCATGTCACTCCACTACTTCGGGAATTACACTGGCTACGTTTTCCACAGAGGATCGAATACAAACTCAGTTGGCTTATGTATAAGTCACTGCACAACTCTGCTCCGGAATATCCAAGGGAACTATGCATTCCAGGTGAACTAGCTGACAAGCGTCTCACGCTTAGATCAGCTACGTCTACGGCGAGAGGAAAAGTTATTATACCTCTACGCAAACAGCGTACTAAATTTAGTGAACGCGCATTTGCGGTCGCAGGCCCTGTGGCGTGAAATGCTCTCCCAGCAGAGGTGCGAGGCTGTGAAAGTGAATTGATGTTTCGGAAAAAACTTAAAACCCACTTGTTCTCTAAATCATTTTAATAAATCCGTGGCAAGTGACAATAAAGTAAATTGTTTTAATTAAATTACAAATATAAAAGCTTCAATTAAATTAATTCATCTATAAAATCACTTTATAAAGCACCCTTGAGGCATTATATTAAGAAAATAGCGCTACATAAGTTATCCATAATAATAATAATAATAAATAAAAACATAAAAAATAAGAATAAGGCCCCATAGAGTTTGGGATACGTCATTATTATGTATTTTTTGTAATATGTATGTATCTGTTTGTATGAATAAAATAAATAAACAAAAAAAAGGATTCGTATGAAAAAATTACATGTGATACTGTTTCTCCATCGAATACAATATTTATAACAATATTTTGAGTTTGTCCAAATGTTTGCTGACATGGTACAACTGGGTTTCACTTCGTCACCGAAGATCATAATTCCTGTAAATGCCTAAACTTCGTATTTCGTTCCCTAAAATGTTTTCCATCTCTATCGTGATATGTTAAAGTAACATTGTATATTCAAAGGACTTAAAACAATCTCTATTTTCAATTCACAAGTAATGATCTTGATGTTTTGGAAACTGAAAATCGTTAAAAATCTATGTGCCAAAAGGATTTAGGATCAAAGCTATGAAACTCTGGTAACTTTACAAGTCCTATGGAAATTTTGTTCCAGGGCCCCGATTACAATGGGAAGTAAACATTTATCTTAAATTTTATCTACAAAGAAAAAATATTTTTTATGTATAAAAAGCAGAATATGCATGCAATTTTTTCTTCTTAACATGTTAACTTATAGGTTACCGACGAAAGTACTTTAAACGTTCATTCAAATATACTCAATTTTTTTTTTTTTAAGAAAAAATATTAGCGTTCTTATGGTTTTACTCAAATATTTCATTTTTAAGGGCTATTTTCAGCGAGTTGTAAACAACTCAATATTAGAAAACGGGAAATAAGTTGGGGTAGAGTGGGATTCGAACCACAGGCCATTGGCTCGTGAGTCCGAGACACTGGCCACGGGAACACAACCTAATTCGTACACAAATATCGGTTTTTCTTATAGACAGTCGAAGATAACTCGTTAACTTTCCATTGTAATCGGGGCCTAGGGTACGTATTCTGATGGGAAGTTAAAATTTATCTTCAATTTTAACTACAAAGAAAAATTAAGTTTTCTGTATAAAATATACAATATGTTTTTTTTCTTCTAAACATGTTTAATTACCGGTTACCCACGAATATACTTTGAATTTTCATACAAATATAGACATTTCGAACATAAATATCGATGTAAGTTTATACCATTTTGATGGCCGTTCACAATCGCAATCCTGGGCTCGTATTTTAAAGGGAAGTTAAAACATATTTTCAATTTTATCTACAAAGTAAAATTAAGTTTCCTGTATGAAAAACATAATATTAATTTACACATTTTTTTTTCTAAACGTGTTTAATTACAGGTAACCGACCAAGATACTTGAAATTTTCATACAAATTTGCAATTTTTTATTTTAATTTATTTTAACAGAGGGGGAAAACATTTTTGAGAAGGGAATATGGAAGTCTAGGCATTTACAGGGCTTTTGACCTGTCATTGGCTGGTTTAAGTGGCCACTTTACACACTGTGTAACATTCACCATTCTGTCCATGTTTGAACAACCACATTTTCTCAACTCTTCCATCTGTTGACTTTTGTGAAGCTCTTTTTTTAAGCCACTTAAACCTGCCAATAACAGGTCATAAGCCCTGTAAATGCCCAGACTTCCATATACCCTTCTAAATATGTTTTCCCTCTATGTTGAAATAAATTTGAATATGGGATTTCCTCCCTAGGGAGGAAATCCAGCCAGTCTGCAAGCATTTGAACATACCCAAACATTGTTGATTACATTTTTTGGTTCGTAAATGTCGATATTACTTTATACCGTCTCGACATGTACCGATGAAGATAGCGTATGTAATACCGGTTCTGTACCGACACAGCTGAAGAATATAATAAACGCCAGCCGTGACTGTGAACGTTATACAAGCCGTTATTATCTAATTGTTAATAATAGAAGTACTTGAATGACAAGAGCAATGTCATCAATTGGGTAACGATCCTTGGAAGCGAAGTCTGTATTGAGTAGTTTCCTTACAGAACCTAGGATAAGAAACTTTGTATTATACACAGTCGAAGGAAGGTTGGCTTATCAAAGGTTTGTTATCATCTGTGTTCACTAAAAACAAGATATTTCACTACCGAATAAACTTTGTATGGCATTGTAAAATGTCTAATCTGAAAAAATTTTTAATTTATTTCAACAGAGAAGGAAAACATTTTTGAGAAGGAAATATGGACGTCTAGGCATTTACAGGGCTTATGACCTGTCATTGGCTGGTTTAAGTGGCCACTTTACACCCTGTGTAACATTCACCATTCTACCCATGTTTGAACAACCACATTTCCTCAACTCTTCCATCTGCTGAGTTTTGTGAAGTAAAAGAGCTGAAACCTTTATCACGTGGGTGAGATTCATCCGGCTGAACCAAATCACCTACTAGGCAAAGCCTGAAAACAATTTTCAAATTTTTATACTTCTTCTTTTACCCGGTAGTAATTCACCCACGTGATAAAGGTTTCAGCTGTTTTACTTCACAAAAGTCAACAGATGGAAGAGTTGATGAAATGTGGATGTTCAAACATGGGCAGAATGGTGAATGTTACACAGTGTGTAAAGTGGCCATTTAAACCAGCAAATGACAGGTCATAAGCCCTGTAAATGCCTAGACGTCCATATTCCCTTCTCAATTTTTTTTTCCCTCTCTGATGAAATAAATTTAAATATGAATAACTCCCTAGGAAGGAAATTCAGCCAGTCTGCAAGCATTTGGACATACTCAAACATTGTTGACAAATATTTGTTTATTTATTTTTTGAGTGCTAGCTTCTACCCGGGGCTTCGCCCACGTGGTGTTAGAGAGAAATTATTTAGGTAATGAATTAGTTGTGTCGTTTATCAAGAAGAGTTTTCATCTATCAATCAGAATTTTCCAAATGGAATGATATATTTTATTATGACTGAAAGTAGCTTGGTTTTTTCAACTATTAATTTATTGATTTTATTCACAATATATTTATTTAACATTTATTGAGACACACATTTCGGTGGGACAACTAAACTCTGGATATGAATTAAAATTGCATCATTGCATAAATAATATAAATTGTAAATGTACAATATTGGAAAATGTCACTAGTGTAAAATATTTCAGTTTTAAAATAGAAAAATTCATGAGATGGAACCAACAAACAGAAGAAATATCTAATAAAATAAAACGTTTGACTAATTTTTTATTACCTTTAAAAAATTTACTAAGGATAAAAGAACTAAAACAATTGTATTATGGATTGGTAAATTCAATACTGACGTATGGTCTGATTGGCTGGGGAAGCTGCACTAAAACGACTATGGCTTCAGCAGCTATAGCTCAAAAATCAGTGATAAGAGTAATATTAAAAAAACATACCGATACCCAAGTGCTGGATATTCGTCAACAGTATATATTGAGGTCAGTAGCAGCCACGCATCTCAAAACGGAAAATACGCAACGGTTTGTCATGTTCATAATACTAGACACTCCAATAAGGATCTGAAGGTCATTCGGTATGTACTTTTTTTCACTTTCTTTTATAAAAAGGGTTATTATGTTTTGAAACTTAACAGGATCGGTGGACATAGGGTCCTTAGTAAAACCTTAAGTTTGTGACCTTGAACGACCACCGTTCAGGCCACGATTTTGAAAAAATGATGTTTAAAATCATTTTTTTGTGTTTAATTACGTCCCTGAAAGTTTTTTATAAAAATAATATACGAAAGTCTGAGGAAATAAAATTGACTTAAAATTCGTAATATTTTTTTTTTTGTAGGTTCAATACTTTTCAAGATACACGTTTGAACATCAAATACATTTTATCAAAAAGCGCTATTAGCACTAACTTTTTACTAATTGTTTGATAGTTGACCTACCAAAAGTCATCATTATCATCATCATCATCATCATTCTATGTCCGCTACCGATAATTTTGTAAAAACTGTTTACTGACATTAAGATGGCGTCATTTTTATAAATCGCAAACACTTTTTTTATTTCAGTTTTATCTACTTTTTTTAAAGGTTTTTTACAAGAATACGGGGGGGACCCAAAAAAAACGGGAATTTTATCATAAGTTCTTTATTTTTAACTTTTTTTACACCAAATTTTGATCGACGGTAATTTTACCGCCTTGCATTTCTAATCCTTACCTCTGTTTTTTATAAATACATTGAACTCCTTAATAAAGATACCAGTCTCGAAAATGTCGCAAATACGATGAAACTGGTCAATGGACATTCCGAATTTGTGGATTAAAGTATCACTCGTCTTTCATTTATGTAATAAAAATAAAAATGGTTCATACAATGTTTTAAACAAATCGTATAAATTGTCATAACACAAAGCTGAAAATGTTTTTGTTAATAAAAATGTACACACCCAATGCCGAGAAATACAATGCCTTTTAATAAGTTTTAAGTCAAAGTTAAATTTTAGGTACATTATTTGAATTTATTCATACATTTCAGAAGAGGTCCTCAAACTTTATAATAAAAACAATAACTCACTGGAATCTTTTTTTAATATGTGATTTTTCATAATTACATATCTAATCAACTACTTTCATGTAACAAATAATAGCGATTCGCTACATTTGTTGTAACAATTTAAAGCCCTATGCACCATTAGGTAAATATAGTAGAATGATGACGATTAATATGAACCATTTAGATTTATTAAGATAAAAAAAATTTGTTTAATCTCAAATACTATTGAAATTATTCCAGTGGCAAATCATTTCTGTTGAGCGCCTTACTGCGAAAATAGCACTATATTGACTATCCATTAAAAAAGGTTACGTAAATGCATTCAAACAAAGCACATTTTTCTTTTATTTTTGTTGACCTGGTCAAATCTCAATTATTTGTTGTACGAAAATAATAAATAATTAGTAACTTTTCTTGAAAATATTAGCATTTTTGTGTGTTTAACAATTGTTTGTCATGTTTGATAACTGCAGTTCTAAAAGTTCAATGCTCTCAATTTAATAAATATAATATAGCTACGCAAAAACATAATGAAACAACAAATATAATTTACGATCAAATCTAAAAACGAATAAAATAATTCAAAATTTTGGAAAATGGTTTATAATTAGATTTCAAAAGCATTATTAAATTCAAAAAGTATGTTTGCAATTTTTAGTTATTGAAGAACAATAGATGAAATCTGAATGGTTTCCAATTGTGCAATTGTGTACTGAAGGTAATTAAAATTTGTATTTGGAGTATATCTAAATATCTGTATTCATTTAACGATTTTTTTTTAATTCCGTTAACTATTTTGTTGTGTATTTCGTTTATTATATTGGACTATTTTGTGTGTTCTATGTATTTTAAAATGTTTTTATGAATTATTGTTGTACAATTATATTTAGCTTTAAATTACTGATATTATTGTTTGTTATTATTTTTTGTCAAACCTTTTTATGAATTATTTGAAGATGGTTTTGCTGATTATATATGATATTACACGTAACTTTTTTTTTTTTAAACTTGTACTGAAAAAAAATCTTCACCAATTGATTCACATTTTAGCTTAAAAATATTATTGTTAACCTTTTTTTTTTCTTTTTTCACCATTATATAGTCTTATATTGTATTAAATTACTATTGGTATTTAAAAATAAATATTTAATGATGTTTTCACAAGTCATTAAAAAAAATAAAGTTCCGTTTATAGTTTATTTAGTATTCAAAAAAACATTTTCGTGCAATTACTTTTTATTTATTAATTTTGCGTTATATTTGTTTTTAATTTTCTTACGTTAATCGCATATTTTTAACAACAATTAATTTGAATAATATTTTTTGTTTTTCTTTTGTATAATGTTTTTAAAATAAAGCTTTCCTTTATTAAAAAATATGTTCATTGTATTGTAATCCAAAGTGTCTGATGAAATTAAGTATTGCATCAATTTTTAATTTTTTAAAACATTTCAGCTCAACACAGGTTTTTACGTAAAGAGCTGAAATATATACAACAGAATGCTCCTCAATTCCTGTACTTGGAAATATATACAATAAGTCGAGGATGTGCGAATAACTCATTACTCAAACAACTTATCATTGCATAAAAATCCTTAAGAAAAAATATCCTGAAAGTACTGGCCAGAACGAGCAACCTCGACATATATGCAGTTAATTAGTAAAATTTCATATTAAAATTTGGTAAGGTATCCAAAATATAACTTTTTTGGATTAAATTCTACCTTTTTTTTTATATACAAGAATATAATGTGGCAAGTTTTGTCTTGTTAGGACATTATTAAACAAACTTACATATATATACAAAATTTCCTTATATCCTAACAATAATTGCTGTTTGATGATATAATAGTGTTAAAAACCAAGCTAAGTAAAGTAATTAAAAATCAACAAGGGTATACTGAGTATGAAACGCGTCACATTATACACTCTGTCTTGTAAATTTAAAAAAAAGTCAAATTAAATCCAATAAAAGTACTATTTTGGATACCTTTTCAAATTTGTATATACGAAAAACATTATGTTATGATTATGAAACACATTTATGCAAAATGTTTACTAATGTATGCATAAAAAAAATATTCAATACCTCCCATGACACCCAACACAATTTCTAGAGTTACTAGACATTCCACCCTGATGCTGCAAAAGCAATCGAAAGTTAACCCAACTTTCGGTCAAAGAGGATTGTTAGAACATGTTGAGTTGTTAGAACTTCTCCATTAAAGTGTACAACCTACTTCTATTGTTCATAAGGATACTTAGTAAATACTATCACTATAAAATCGCACTTAAGAAATGGATAATGGAGGTGCGATGCGCACGGATTAAGTAGTGGCTTAGGCCAAATAGGTAGAAAGATGTTTTTATTTATAGTGTTTTGATTTGTGAGTTTTATGTGTTTTTAAAATGTTTCATATGTATTTGAGATAACGATTAAATTATGCTTAATAAAGCATTTTTTTACATTATATAAAATGTATTCCTCGGCACGGGAGACTCCAGTGATGGAACATTATCTTAATAAACACAGTAAATATATTTTTTGTATATGTCAAGGGTGCTCGTTCTGACCGAGACATTCATGATAATTTTTATTCAACCTTTTTGTGAATAATACGTCGTTTGAGTAATGTATTATTTGCAAATCCTTATCCAATTATACCTGTTATATTATGTTATAATTCATTCTTATATTTGATCGTTTATTGTATTCGTTCTTTCACTATGTTTTTGCGTAGATATGGACATATTATCACATTACTTAAAGAAAAAACTTTTTGATGCTTGTGTTCTCCCTGTACTGACATATGGCTGTGAAACTTTTGTGTTCACGAAAAAAAAATTATCAGTGACACAGAGAGCCATGAAAAGGAGAATGCTCGGTATTTCGTTGAGAGACAGAAAAACCAATACATGGATTAGAGCGAGAACAAAAGTCACCGATGTGATCCATAGGGCTGCTAACCAGAAATGGAGCTGGGCTGGTCAAATAGCCAGAATCACAGACTCTAGATGGACCAAAAAAGTCCTGGAATGGCAACCCAGAACGGGTAGAAGTGTCGGCAGGCCTCAGACAAGGTGGTCTGATGACATAAGACGAGTTGCAGGAAGTGGTTGGATGCGGTTGGCTCAGGATCGGGAAATTTGGAGACTAAAGGGGGAGGCCTATGTTCACCATTGGACAAGAGACGGCCGATGATGATGATGATGATGATGTACATATTACATTTATTAAATTTAGAATATGGTAGTTTTAGTACTGCAGAAGCTCAATCACAAATAACTATCGACGTGCTAATAAGCGACGTGATAACAATTTCTCACCATGGTTGTTTATCGTATTCGCGTTCAAAATGCAACATCCGTGAACCCCCAATATTAAATGTCAAAATATTTACGTTTCGCGACGTATAATCCTGCTGCGCAATCACATATTTGAATCTCACCGGTGTAAATATGGAAAATATTCCAAAACTGCTATTTTTATTTATTTATTTATTATTTATCATGCTATTTATTGCATTTAGCCGGCGGTTGGCCGAATATCAAGAAAAGTAGCCGCCGTAGTAATTGTGATTTGATTTTTACTTTTTTGTATTAGATACTCCTTACTATTTTGCAAATCCAATAAATTGTTTTATTTTTTATAGTAAACGCCGATTTTAATCGGGCGAAATCACTTCAACGTGTAGTTGTCTTTCTCACACAGTATCGGAGAGGCGTTTGCAAGAAAACAACAGAAAAAAAACAATGTTCAAATTCCGAATAGAGAAATGCCACATGCTACAAATACCGATAAAAATATATTTAATGGATTTTGAATAATTATTTGTGTTCCGAAATCCATATGGATACTCTCGAGAAATGTTTTCATACTTATTCATTATTTCAAAATATGTTCCAACAAAAACGCGACATGTTTGGCCTTGGTAATTGTGACGACGAAATTCGTGATGACGGTCTATTTCAATTTAAACGGTCTCAAACGAAGTTTGAAATTCCCACGAATCGTGAAGTATTACGACGTATGACGCACAATGGGCCGTTTTCGCCGGAATTTAAAATTATAAATTATAAATATATATATGTATGTTATGCTTCTTAGTATTTTTTTTTTCTGTATTTCATAGACCCCTTTTAATTTAAAAGAAACAAAAAAACCCTGATATTTCTCGATTACTAAAATTCCCAGACACCGCCTAATTTCTAAAATTCCGGTTTCTTACCTTGTAAAAAATATTTTAAAAAAACAGAAAAGGCAGAAAAAATAGAACACAACGCCTCTCTATTTTGCTTACAGACTTAGCTTCGTATTTGAAAATTTCTTCTACTAAAAAAGGATTTTATTTATAAGTTTTTAAAGCATAACTGTTTTTTTTTTTTTTTTTAATATTTAAAAAAAATTATGCCAAGATGTTTTACTCCGCGCTGGACACTCCTATATTCAATAAAACAAATACGAAAGTTGTTAAATAATTCATAAATAATAAACGCAGGCTGATTAATTTGATTTATGACGTGTCCGTCATCAAGAACTTATTTGTTGGATTTGATCATACCCGGTTTTCTGTATTCATCAACACTCGCGTGAGCACACAAAAACAATATAAAATTTTAATTAACAGCAAACATAATTATTATGCAGCTACGTAATATTTTGCAATGAAACTCATTGTGTAATATTGCCCCAGCCATATCGTGCAGCGTTTTGTTATCAGTACCAAACGCAGCGTGCAAAATAACCTACCCGAGTAAAAAGAGACAAAGAATCATACAAAATGTAAGAGCAACAAAATGCATACGGGTATAATGATGTGCACCTTTTATGGGCGTCTGTAAATTGTAAATTAATTAAGCGGAACCTTGTAATTCAGGGATAGAAAACAAGTTTGCATAATCATTTCGAAATAAAAATTATATATTTTCTTACTATTAATTTTTCATTAGTAAGAAGTGCATTTCTTTACTTTAAAGAGTCGAATATAAAACAGTTATATTGTTTTCCGTGGAAGTGGGCAGAGAGGATAGAACGCCACTTTATTTATTTATTTAAACACCTTTCCACTAAAGTAGCGCTGTGGCTGTATTTCTTCATTCAATTTTATTTGTTCTTTTAAGATTTATTTACTACTTTTTTTACATTAAAGATAATATTCCCTCCCTTTCTTCACAGTGTCCCGTTCCAAGGGAGACATTTTATATAACTTTGAAATATGCCTTATTAAACATAATTAACTAGGTATGTTTACTAGGGATGGAAAGACCAAGAAAGATATTGAAAGGAGGGTGAGTGCCGGGAACAGGGTGAACGGTGCACTGAAATATACTTTGGCAAACAAATGTTTATTGCAGGAGGCTAAACTAGCAGTTCACAACGGAGTTCTAATGCCAACTCTAATGTATGGGAGCGAAGTATAGAATTGGAAAAATGATGATGAAAGTAGGTTGAATGCTGTCGAAATGCGATCCCTCAGGCGAATGTGTGGTAAAACGATGTATGATAGGTGTACAAATGTCGAGATTCGTGAAGTGTGTAAGGCTAAGACATGCATTATCGACAGAATCAAGAAAGGGGTGTTGCGTTGGTTTGGACATGTAGAGCGAATGGACAGCGAAAGAACGGCTAAAAGGATCTACGATGCAAATGTTGATGGATGCAGAAAACGAGGAAGACCGACAAAGACATGGCACGATCAAGTCCATCAGATACTTGAAGATGGACATGTCAAAAGTAGGAATAATCGTTGTGCGTGCATAAGAAGATGTATAAATGTAGAGGAAGCGAGGTCTGTATGCCAAGATAGAGTGATATGGCGTTCTATCCTCTCTGCCTACCCCTACGGAGAAACGGCGTGATGGTTTGTTTGTTTGTTTTTAATATGTTCAAGCCTTATCTCTCAATTAAAAAAGAGCGGTTATTTTTCATTAATCAAGCTTTTATTAATTTTATATATTTATGTACCTATCTTTTGGTATATATTAATGTTTTTTTTTAGTACAAAATTTTGACCAATCTATTTTTTAGTTGGCTGGGAGATATTTTCTTTTAGCAATAAATTCGCCAAAGTACTTATTCATTGTACTTGAAGTTTTAAATAAATAAATAAATCATCGGCGGCCTCCGTGGTGCAGTGGTTAAGACGCTTGACTCACTCACGGAAGGTTCCAGGTTCGATTCCCGGTGAGAACACAAAAATTATAAAATATGTTTTTTTTCAAGTTTGGATGTTCTGTGCCGTAAGTCACCACTGTAATAGGTCCTATTGGCCTGTTGTGGTGAAAATAAATAAAATAAAAAATTAAATAACATGTAATACAAACGTTCGTCGGTAACAAAAGCGTTCCAATTTTTCAGTTTGGTTTTCAGTTTAACATCAAACGTGTAATGCACGGTTTCAGTTTGCGCTTGCCATTCTCAACCTGACTACTTACGGCCCGTTGTTTTGCTGTAAACTGTATCTAACTTCGTGATTTAAATCATATAATGGTTTTTGTCAGCACGGGCGATTCTATTAGCCAGAGGCGTGTTATTACTACAAGCTTTATATACATATAAAGCTAACATACATATGCATAAGGGCAGGAATATTGCCTTAAGAAAATTTCTTCCTAGCTACCCAAACAGTTTAATTCGAGAAAATCAGCGGTACATAAACGTATTGTGGGTCTGTTTTCATTAAAAAACACAACAATGAATTATTTTTTTTTAGAATTAGAAATGTACTAAATATGTACACTACACTATGAAGATAGGAGGGGCTAAAAACGGATGGAAAATGGAAGAAAAAAGTAAGGAGAAACACTTTAGCCTGTCTTTGCATACATACGCTTCCTCTACATTTATACATCTTCTCAAGCACACACGGCGGTTATTTCGACTTTTGACGCGTCCATCTTCAAGTATTTGTTGAATTTGGTAATGCCATGCCTTTCTTTTTCTGTCATTATTTTTTAAGTGTCCAGTCGGATGTAAAATACAGTTCTGTGTATGCAATGGAACCAGACGACGAGTGTTTAAGACTCGATGGCAGCAATCAGGTAAAACTCCCGAATAAGGGAGTCGAGCGGAGATACGGCCGCCTCGTCATGAAATGGTTGGCGCATCCGCCTACCATTCTTGCGGTCCTGGGTTCGATTCCTGGAGGGGTGAACGTGAAATATTGATTTTAAAGATTGTATAACCAGCAATATTTCATTATTTCTAGACCGGCGCCTGAAGCGTAACACATGAATCGAAATACGCTGCATTTGGTTTACTAATAAGTGCCCTATGCACCACTTTGTAGGGAAAGGGGGATTATGATGATGATTATATTTAATCAAAATATGATGTATTTGCGATTTTCATCCATAAAATCCAAAAATAATTATCCATCCATACTAATATTATAAATGCAAGTGCGTGACTTTTTTTTATTTTCCTTTCACGTCGCAATGGAGAGACAGATTGACGAGATTTGTTGTATTGGGATAGCTGGAAGTTTAAGCTACTTTTAATTTTAAAAAAATCTTGCCTAAAACACCTGGAAACCCATTACAACGCTAGAATTGATTGGTTATTTTTAACATATCTTCACATGAATCTGTATAATATTATGCTCCGAAATTGTGTATTTTTAATATTTTTTAAATATATTTGCGAGAAATTTTGTCGTAAAATTAAATGCTCCATTTTCGTCACGTGTGAGAACATTTCTTACATCAAATTTCCTGTAACACTGAACGTCCTTATTGCTATGAATCTTGGTCAGTTTTGTTGTGGAATCTTTATGGATTTCTACCTGAATATTTTTAACTACTTTCCAGGTTTTTCAAATCCATTTTTTGTTCAAATTAATTCCGTTGTTTTTTAAACCGGGTTGTGGTCCCGTGGTAGCATTGTGGACTTACGTACTAGAGGTCCGAGGCTCAAATCCCTATCTACCACAACTCGATTTCCATATTTCCAGCACAAGGTATTTATGACTTTCAGATAATGGACTAAAAATTTAAATATTTCAGTAAATAATAAGAACTCAAGTATTTCTCTTAAAAATATATAAACTCGTATACATATAGTATTTGTGTTGTAGAAAAGATATTTATTTTATTTCTTAAAAAAACACCAAAAATGAAATATAAAAATATAAATCGATCATTCTTATGTACACGACTTTTCAGGGTGAGACCACGAAATTTATGAAAAAAATTCTTATGATTTGAAAACAACTAATAATTTTTATTAGTACTCATAGATGAACTAGCTGACAGGCGTCTCACGCTTAGATCAGCTACGTCTACGGCGAGAGGAAAAGTTATTATACCTCTACGCAAACAGCGCACTAAATTTAATGTTGAATGAATGCTCTCCCAGCAGAGGTGCGAGGCTGTGAAAGTGAAGTGATGTTTCGGAAAAAACTTATAACCCACTTCTTCTTTAAATCATTTGAATAAATCCGTAGCATGTGACAACAAAATAAATTATTTTAATTAAATTACAAATTTGAAAGAATCACTATTTAAAGCGCCCTTGAGGTATTTTATTACGAAAATGGCGCTATATAAGTTATCCATAATAAAAATAGTAATCATTATTATAATTATGAAGATATTATACAAAATAGTATCTAACGACTTGAAGATTTGAATAAAAATAACACACTGAAAATTTAATTTTAAAAAATGATTTAAAAACATTTTTTATCACATTAATTTTGTTTGTATTTTTCTTAAATTATAGGTTAAATGCCTTCAATAATAGTTTACAAACTTGAAAATATTTTATAAAGGGCTTTTTTCTTTTTTTTTTAAAAAAAAATGTATAAGAGTTGCTTTTATTTTACCTTGCTTATAATATACAAGGTTTATATTTCAAAGGTGAATTTTTCATCAAAAAATTTTCTTTAAATTTATCTAAACTGTTGGGATCAGGAGGGATATACTAATGTAGGCCAATTAGAAACTTCTCAGCATTTGCTCACGTGGAGAGGAAACCACTTAAAACTCTTCAGGAGAAGCCGGCCTGTTGGCAGCAGTCAACAGGCCTTCCGTTCCACTAGAGGAGTGTTCGGCATTTTCTTCCCTACTTTGGTTTATTTTACCAATTGCCTGCACTACACGAAAGCGAAGGGCTGATATGCATAGCACTTGTATACATATAAAAAATAAAAATTAAGAGTTTCGTTGAAACCGGAATAAAATATTCTATATCATAATAAGTAAATAAGTAAAAATCTTTGTAATAGGTATAAATATAATGATGTAACAGCATTTTTTTTACCTTCGTTTCCCAGACATCTACCGACATTATCCGCAAGCTAAGCTTCGATAAATGTTTGCTTATACCGAAATTCTATAGATGGCGTTAGTTATACAAAATGGCGAACGGAATGATTTTATGAGCGGCATAAACTTGCTGCGATAACACGAAACATAATTTTGCTCCTGGTTTTATAAGCTTTTATAATCCACTTTCATTTTTATTAATATTTTACAACGCCAAAAGAAGTTATTTCGTGGTGCGCTAAAATGTCCCAGCGACCAGTCTTTATTAGTTTTCTTTGTGGTTATTGAAATAAAGAAGTCAAGGATACCAATAATAAAAAATATATTAGCAGTAAAGACACTTTCAATTTTATTTCACTTTTTATTTAATATCGGAAAAAGACATCGGACGGCGATGTTATATATTATCTTAGTTGTTAATCTAAAATATTTATTTTACACTTGTAGGTATATTCTCCGCCACAAAATCAGGGCCGCAATAGGAGATCCAGGGTCCAAAGGCCCCTAGAAGTCGGGGTCCCCTTTCGGTGACTGGGCATAAAATAAGCTTTTATTAAAGGGACGTATTTACGTATGAATTTGGACACTATAAAATAGATAAGCAGACAAAGAAATATAGTTAACCCAGGCCCAGAGGCAAAACGTAATATTTTAACTCTTTAAATGACAGTGATCTAAAAAACGTTCAACATATTCAATGTATTTTTTTGGTACTAGAATTGTGGTAAATATTAATTACAACATATTATTTATGTTTAAATCATTAACTTTGTGGTAAAATATTTTAACTAATTAACATATTACAACAGAGATGAAGAACATTTAAGATAAGGTAATATAGAAGTCTAAGCATCTACAGAGCTTATGACCTGTCAATGGCTGGTTTGAGTGGCCACTTTACAGCTTAGTCTTCTATATTACCTTCTCTGAAATGTTCTTCATCTCTGTTGTAATATGTTGATATAAACAGCTCCCCAAGGAGTGAAATCCAGTTCTTGTCTACAAAAATTTGGACAAACTCAAAATATTGTTGATTTTAACTAATGTTAGTAAATATTAGTATATAACCACTTACCGACTTTAGAAGTTAACTGGTTTCAAGACGTACGCGTTTCTTCGTCAGGACACTCACTACACTAACATGCAAATACTACAATACACCTCCGCCTGCACCATCATCGTAGCATATATATAGTATTTCCAAAAATACATAAATCACAAGCAGATTTATAGAGATGCGAACACCACCGTGTCAAAACATGCATTAAAATATATAATCTTTAATTAAAGTGTTGTTGGGGAGTTGTCAGGGAGGGGGGAGAGGTAGGGTTACCCGATTTGTTAATTATTAATTAAAAAAGTAGGCTATACTGAAAAGATATTTGATTATTTACTAAGGGAATATATTTTTTTAAGGTTTTTTAATGTGAAAAATCTCAATATAATATAATTCAACTTTTTTCTCATTATTTGAATGTTATTTTTTTACTCTTTTATCCTTATTAAAATCGTGATTCGAAGTTATAAGATGATTAGCAAACTCTGAAAAATAATTATTATTACATATTTAAACATCTAATGTGTTTTAATGCGAATAATAAACACGAGGCGCGAAATTTGAGCTGCATTGGAAACGATAAACTCCTGAGTTGTCAAATATCACTTTTATATGTCAATTTATTAGTAATTTTCCGATATTATTTTTAGTGTAAAATGCAGGTTTTATATTTGAAGACCTGTAATAAAATAGGGCTTAAATACCAAAAAATAAAAAATGACGTTGAGTATGAGGAAATGTTCTATATGCCTACGCCAATAACACAAATTAGAACTTATGTACCAGAAAAAAATATTTTATATCAATCTGAAGTCATGTATATGGGATGAAGCCTAAGTACAATACCCATTAACGCATATAAGGGCCTACGTGATTAATCGCAGCGCTAAGCATTTCATACAAAATGGCTGGACGCGAGACTTGTGATCCGGATACGCCTTTTACAACAAAGCGGAAAAGAAGTGGTTTTAATAAGTTAAGTGAAAATAAAAAGTTAAAAGCCCAAGGGAAACAATATTGTTCTACTAAAAATGTAATTGTACCAGCAAAAAGTCCTCCGAATACTTCGGTAAGTCGCTTTTTAAAAAAAAATCTGTTTTGACAAATTTTTGACAAGTTTTAACTAGCGTTCAGAATCTAGGGATGTGCAAACGATGTCTGAGGTGCACAGGGCTCAAAGCACGTAGCCTGGGAGGAGAAATCGAGTGAACACGATCACCAAATAGTGATATTTCAATTATTTTAGTATGGAAAAATATCGGCTTAAAATATAATCTTTGAGTGAATTACTAAAGTTTTAAGAATAGTGGAGTATTTTATGTTCATTTGCATGATACTTTGCTTTATTTATTCTGAGATTTTAAAAGGATTTTTCTATATTTATAGCTGTAATAAGTGCTAAATTGACCCCGTTATACCAAATTTTACAAATTTTATTCAAACGTTTTAACTAAAATTCATGTATAATTTAGTATGTATTTCATATATAATTTAGAAGATTAATAGCTTTATAGCTTAATTTACAAGAAACATTGTGCATTTTCCTAATTACTCCTGTGAAATTATCAGATAGGTGGGTGAATATTTATTTTTTGGCAAGAAAGCGATAAAAATACGGCTTTTCGAAATGTCAAAAGTGATATACATATTCACCCAGGTAAATAATTTGTAGTATTGCTTGTATGTTAACCTTAGAAAGTGGCATTTAGGGTTATTTTTGACAGTCCTCCGTAAAGTTGACTTTTTTTTCAGTTCACTTGCAAGTGTCAGAATGACTGTAAAAGTCTTCTTTATGATCAAAAACTGCAGTTGCATAAATAATTTTACGAAGCTGGTGACTGGTTGAAGCAAAGTGCATATTTAATGGGATTATTCCATATTTCAAACATTAAAAGACGGAGAAATGGGAAATACAAAAACCCATCAGAAAGCAAAAGGCAGTGTACTGTTTATTACACTGTCCCTAATGACAATGGTCAAGTAGTCAATGTCTGTCGTGCCACTTTTATTGATATATTTGGAGTAAGTATTAAGGTATTCGAGTCCTACTAATACGAGAAAAAAACGCGGAGAGACTATCCTCACCGAAAAAGGGGTAATAAGAAAAAATATCGAAAATTCGATCTTGAAGACGAAAACCAAGTCATCGGGCATGTTAAATTGTTTCCACGACAAGAAAGCCACTATTCACGAGCTAAGACAAGTAATAAATTAATTACATTTAAAAATAAATTAATTAATTGGCGATATAAAAACCTATAAACTACACCAATTAGATTACCAAAGCCGGATCACGGACGAAAAAAAAAAGATTTACTCAACATGATCGAGTATATGCCTTCTGAAGAACACAAAAATTTCTACAAAAATCTTTTCCAGTAGAGAGTTATGATAGATATCTTTTTCCATTGATTAATAATTATTATTTTTAATTTACATACCTACATTATAAATGATGTATTTTTTTGTTCAAAATTATTAGTTTTACGCATCCTTGAATTAAAAATCAGACATTATAATGGATGTTGGAGATAGGCCCTATTTTATGTTTTTACGCTAGGCACTTAGGCCTGACTAATGAAATAGCAGTTGGTCTTAAGGCCTTCTCAATTACTTTGTTATTTTATACCCTTTTAAAATAATATTTTACTATATAATTTTCACTAAACTTATTTCTTACACATTTGTACACATTTTAAAGAATTAAAAAATATATGCTGTATACCAAAAAAACTGAGTATATCTTTAAACCCTTGTAACTTTTTTTCACTTTTCTGGTGCTTAGGCCCAATTTTATTACAGGTCTTCATTTTATGGCAATAATTTTGAAATTTCAGCTAAGGTATTATTTACATATAAAATTTTCCTTAATTTACAAGTTATATCTTTATCTTTATTAGCCTTTATTTGAGGAAATAAGAATTATTTTTTTAATTTTTGTTTTAGTTTTCTATTTAAAAGGTCATCAATTGATTTGACACCTCTAACCCCCCTACCTCACAACTCCCTACCAATTCTTCAAAATAAGTTAAAATATTTTTTGATTAACATTAATGCATGTTTAGATATGGTGGTGTTCGCATCTCTATTAATCTGCATGTGATTGATGTATTTTTGAAAATACTATACATATACTACGGTGATGATGAAGTTGGAGGTGTATTTTAGTATTTGCATGTTGTTGTTGGTGTAGCAAATGTCCTGACAAAGAGACGGATACGTCTCGAAACCGGTAGACTAAAAAAGTAGGTAAGTGGTTATTCACTAATATTAACTAACATTAATTAATTACAATATTTGAGTTTGTTCAAATGTTCGGAGACAAAACACTGGATTTCACCCCCTCGGGAGTCATTAATATTAACAAATTACAACAGGGATAGAGAATACCTTAAAATCAACAGATGGAAGAATTGAAGAAATATGGATGTTCAAACATAGGCAAGAATGTTACACAGTGTGTAAATTGGCCACTTAAACCAGCCAATGACAGGTCATAAGCCCTGTCAATGCCTAGACTTTCATATTCCCCTATTTAAGATATTCTCCATCCCTGTTGTAATTTGTTAATTAATTACATCATTGATCATACAATATTGACATTATATTTTTGCTAATATAAGTCACTAGTCTCTGACTGATTTGAAGAGTTATTTATTTTCTTGCTGCCATGGATGTAGTCAAATTTGTACCACCCGGAAAAGCGTTTTCGATTTTTTATAAAATGGTATTTTACTACAAATTAGTAAAATAAAAAGTCGTACCTCAAAGATTTAAGAAAAAATGCGGTCTAACTTTTCGTCATACAAACGTATCCCCTCATTTTCTCCCTGGATTATGGCACTAGAGCAGTGTTTTTTTACACAATATAGATATTTACTATTCGTTTTATCTGCTGTCTTCGAACGTATGGCCAACAACCATGAAAAAAAAAGAAAAAGGCACTCTCACAGAAAAAAATATTTTGATAATTTTTCGCAAAAAAAACCGGTTAAATAAAAAATAAAAAATGACACCTTGATTTTGAAGATTTTAGTTAGACATAATCAGCCCGACGTGCAGTTGCCTTCCTCACTCAATATCGGGTAGGCATCTGTAGGAGACTTATAGAAAAAAAATGTTCAAATACATATTCATTCAATTTCTGACACCGTATGTCCTCTTAAGGGCATTGAATTACTGCATTTTCGCTTTTGAAATGGCTCAAAATTAGACAGCGTAGAGACTATCACTCCCTCACACTTTTGTTCAATGAACTTCAAAGTCCTAACGCTCCAATATACCTCCGTGAAAACTTTCAACGCCCATCAGTTCACGGTTTACCTCTTCGTTCTAATTCTCAAGGCACTTTCTTAATACCAATCCACAATTTTTTTTTCTTCTCTAACTCATACAGTGTCCATGCCGCTTGACTGTGGAATCCCCTATCCTCTATTAAATATGGTACTAAAGTATCTCTGTTTAAATCACGTCTGAAGAAACATCTCCTTTCTCTTCATCAAGACGACGACATAATATTAGTCAAAAATGCTGACACACACAAATATAACACCAGACAACAACAACACTATCATATTGAAAAAGCAAAGACAAACACTGGACAGTCAAAAATACTACATAATGGACTTAAACACTACAACGACTTACCTTACTACTTGAAAACTTTTACTGGAGACAAATTTAAAATCAATCTGAAAAAGCACATGATGTCTGAACTAACTAGACTAGACGAGACATAAAATGACTATACAATGTAAAATTTCTAATGTAACCCTAACGAGTTTTTTAAAATTGTAAATAAATAAAAAAATAAAAAATAAAAAAACACTTTGAGCACCGACCGAATACACATATAATTTACCCTGTGCCCGGGCCATTTTTTTTAAATTTCATGCTTTGTGAAGGGTTTCTTAAACGTGTCATAATTATGAAAATACTGGGTTAAATCAATTTTACCTTCTCATATTTATTTGAAGCAATTTAATAAGTCATTTTTGTATGATAGTTTTTCCAACATTGGCCTTTATGGAAAGCCACATTGCAATGTTCGCACATATACCTACAGCGCCTCACTCCTTTTTTTGTGCTTTGTATCCCGGAGCCGTGTAAACACGTGATTATAATATAATAACCACGCGTTGTGTCCCGGTCCCGTGTTTTCACGTAGTTTACCAGCAGCAAAAAAGTACTTATAAAAGTCACTAGATGTCATTAAAATGCACTTTTTTGAACAGCTGGTAAATCGCGTGAAAACACGGGACCGGGACACAACGCGTGGTTATATAATCACGTGTTTACACGGCTCAGGGGTACAAAGTGTTAATATCTCCTCCTTTCCTGTTTCCTCTTTTTTCCTTTTTACCGTTGAGTAATGGTATTGATTTAAGATAATTTATGCGAAAATATATTTATTTCTATTTTTATAAACGTATTCATAGCAATTTTTATTTCCTATTGAATATGTGTTGTAACGAGTTACAAGAATTAAAAAAACAAAACTTTTATTTTATTGGTTTTTTGAAAGAAATTGACATTTGGCAATCAGCCCGCCAATGTACAATTTATATTATGAACAAAAAATTAAATAAATAAATACAAATTACAAATACTTGAAATCCAGTAAATTTTAAGCATTTAAGTTTTTTTTTCGGACGGACCCCCTCGGAGGTTTCGCGTGGCCACAGCGGTAATACGGCCCTGCACGTAATAATTGTCTCCTGTCTTATCTTTCATCTTTGATTGATGGCTTGCCATTAAACTGGGTAAATATTTTGCCTAAGACACTAAACATATAAATCTTTTAATTTGAAAAATAAACTTACTTCTTCTTCCAACGACACTGGAAACTGAGTTATTGGTTTGACAGCGACATCCTCAAGAGCTTGTTGTCTCCTGAAATTGAACAAAAGGGTTTGATTGTTTTTTATTTTTTACACATATGCCCAGTGGGCATTTTAACGGGCCATTTACATTGTCAGTATACACATACGACTTTAGAATACATAAGGTACATTTTTGGTCTTAAGAAATATGAGCACATTTTTTATTATCGTAGGCAACTGAAATGTCTCAAAATTAGACAGCGGAGAGACTATCACTCCCTCTCACTTCTGTTTAATGTACTTCATAGTCCTAACGATCCTATATACCTGCGTGAAAAATTTCAACGCTTATCAGTTCATGGTTTACCTCTTCGTTCTAATTCTCAAGGCACTCTCTTAATACCCATCCAACATTTCTCTTTCAAAGCGTCCATGCGGCTCGACTGTAGAATCATCTTCCATCCACCATCAAAGATTTTACCACATTATCTCTGTTTAAATCACGTCTGAAGAAACATCTCCTTTTTCTTCTTTAGTCTTTCCTCCTTTTCTCCTTTTCCTCTTTCCTCTTTTCCTTTTTCCCATTGAATAATAGTTTTGATTTAAGGTAATTTATTACGTTCATTTCTATTTTAATATATATTTGTCTTTTTGATCTTTTTTTCTATTGAATATGTGCTGTAACTTGAATTATAAAAATAAAACTTTCATTTTCTTAGCTGGTTGGAAGAAATTGCTATTTGGCAATAAGCCCGCCAATGTACAAATAACATTAATATATATTTAGCTTTTTAATCTGTTTTTCTATTAAATATGTGCTGTAACTTGAATAATAAGATTAAAACTTTTATTTTATTGGCTGGTTGGAAGAAATTGCTATTTGGAAATAAGCCCGCCAATGTACAAATAACATTTAAATAAATAAATAAAACCATTTAAATGAGGGTATTATAAGCAAACTTAGAAATGGCCCACGCTCAGACGCTGAAGTCTTTGTGGGCATTTTTTTCAAATTACGGTATATCTTAATTTTAAGATGTATTTTTTAAAGTGTATTTTTGTAATGAAAATAAATGTATGGAAAAAAAGTTAAAAATAAAAAGTTACTGAGATATTTCCTTTGCTATAAAAACTTTGAAAAAAATATTCAGAGATTTCTAATTTTGCTTCACCAACTCAATGGAAAATGCTGAGTTTGCGGTGTTAAGAAGTATGATTGAAATCTATTTTTGCAAGATTTAGATACGGTTTTGAATAACGCTATAATTTCGTTTGGTAGGTTTTTATGTATTTATTTATTTTTATTTATTAATTCAAATATTTTCCATGGGGCTCAAACTTTGGTAGGGCCGCGGTGGTGCATATTTTGCTGGAAAATTTGTACATATAAAATGCCGTGTAATGCCAATAGTCCTACTCCCTAGCGTCTATGAGTGGTCTCATTGGCCCCGCAATCCCTGGGCAATGTGGCCACTGGCATTAACATCAGTGCCATATAATGTTGCTAAACAATTTTTAAATAATGGTTCTTCCATCAAGGTATTTTCTATGAATATTAGAAGCATAAACAAAAATTTTGATGCCCTAATGGTTGTTTTAACTGAACTAAATTGTGATATAGATGCTATCATACTGTCAGAATGCTGGATAAATGAATATTATATTCCTAAAACTATTGGAAACTACAACCAATGTCATTCTTGTAATAATAAACTACAAAATGACGGTGTCGTTATATTTGTAAAAAGTAAACTAGCTTTTACAAGTAAGGAAGTATGCTTTCCACATTCCAATTGTATTGAAATTGAAATCAATAATATGATGACTATTCTAGCTATCTACCGTTCTCCTCACAACACAAACATAACGTCTTTCTTATCATCGTTAAACGAATATTTGGAACTTAACAAGAACACAAAAAACTTTTTTATCTTAGGAGATACAAACATCAATATAATTAATAATATGCACCCACAAGCCAATGAATACCTGAACCTTCTTGGTACATATGGATTCTATCCGGCAATTATGGTACCCACAAGGGTAACGGAAACAACTAGTAGCTGCATTGACCACGTTTTCTTAAAAAGTTTACTACACACTAGGGCAGTTGTTTACAAATGTAGCATAACCGATCACTATGCTAACATTATCAGTGTAGCAACCTCGACACCACCTCCACCTGAGCGACAATATAATAGTAAAAATATTGATTACAATTTATTATTCCAAAAAATAACTGAAGAGACCTGGTCTCCAGTCTATTCAAACAACGACCCAAATATTTCTTGCAAACACTTTGTTAATATACTCGATGCACATATAACAAATGCTACAAGCATCACACGGAGAACATCGTCAAAGAAACGTAAAATCAAACCTTGGATAACAACAGGACTTATCAAATGTGTTAGAAAAAGAGACAAACTTCATCGATATTCTATTAATAATCCTACTGATCGAATTTTAAATCATTACTATAAGAAATATAGAAATAGATGCAACAAAACCATAAAAAATGTTAAAGAGGAATACTATAGAAATAAGATTCTCGATGCTAAAGGTGATGGAAAAAGAATATGGCAAATCATAAAAGAAATTTCATATACATCTGGGACAAGAAATTCTATAAACGATATTAACATAGATGAAAAACCGTATAACGTACTGAAAAACCCTGACCAAATTGCCAACCACTTTAACAAATTTTTCGCTAACATAGGATCTAATTTAGCTAATATTATCAAAAATAGACTGAAAAACTCCGAACAAGAATTGGCTTCGCGAATAAACGGCTCTAATATACCGTACCCTCCATTTAATATTTCACCCACTAATCATGTTGAGCTTAATGCGGTTATTTCCTCGCTAAAGAATTGTTGCTCTTCAGGTACTGACAATATTACTACTAAATGTGTTAAGCACCTAAAAAACATAATCGCTTTTCCTCTAACACATATTATAAACTGCAGCTTTAAGGAGGGAATTTTCCCTAATTGTCTGAAAAACTCTATTGTTATTCCTATTTTTAAATCCAAAGATAAGTGCTCAGTTAACAATTACCGACCAATTTCTCTTCTTAGTGTAGTTTCTAAAATCATAGAATTGATAGTTAAAACAAGGTTTAATTTCTTCCTAGAGATCAATAGCATTTTATCAAATAATCAGTTCGGTTTTAGACAAAAAAAGAGCACATCTGATGCGATAGCAAATTTATCAAAGATACTGTCCGAATGTTTAGATAGAAAAAGTAAAACTATAGCTGTGTTCCTTGATCTAGCTAAGGCTTTTGACACTGTGTCCTACTCGATACTGTGTAGAAGACTATCAGAAATAGGAGTCAATGGAACTGCATTAAAATGGTTTGAAAATTATCTGACAGGGAGAACTCAAACTACAAAAATAACGGATGAGACGGGAAAAGAAACTAGAAGCAAAAGTCAACCAGTCATAAACGGTGTGCCCCAAGGTAGTGTACTGGGTCCAATACTATTTCTTGTATACATTAATAATCTCTGTAACATGGAACTTGGCAAAGCCATTATTTCTTTCGCAGATGATACCGTAATCGTTTTCGATGGATGCTCATGGAACGATGTTTTTTGTAAGGCCACAGAAGGAATGGAAATGGTGAGAAAGTGGTTAGACATAAATTTACTTTCCCTCAATATAGATAAAACAAACTACATAACATTTAGCCTCAGTGGAGCTACCCAACCAGTCATATCTTTCAATGTTATGCTTCATACTTGTGGTTTAAACCAAATTCCTGGACAAGATAAAGTGCCGTGTACCTGCTCTCCCTTGAAAAGAGTTAATGAAATTAAATATTTGGGAATTATGATTGACAGCCATCTTAAATGGGAATCTCACATTTCTATGACTGTCAAAAAACTCCGAAAACTGATACATGTGTTCTACTCATTGAGAGGTGTTTTAGACTACGGAGCAGTTAAATCGGTATATTTTGCACTGTTCCAGTCGGTTGCGTCATATGGAATAATTGGATGGGGTGGTTGTTCGGAGGTCATACTAAATCCATTGGTCATTCTCCAAAAAACAATATTGAAAATAATGCTAAAACTGCCATCTACTTACCCCTCTCATACTCTATTTGAAACAACAAATTTACTAACTGTCAGACAACTTTATGTTAGAGAAGTCCTTACAAATTTCTGGTCTTCAATAAAAAATAGAACACAACAAAATATTAAAACAAGATATGCAATGAGCATAAACTTTGGGGTACCTCTAAGTAGAACTGCCTTTTTTCAGAGGCATTTTACAGTATTGGGCCCTAGGTTTTTTAACATGTTGGACCCTGACATAAAGACGTCTGTCAGTTACAATGTTTATAAGAAGAAGGTGAGCAAGTGGATTAGGGGTAGACCTTTTTATATCCTGTAATTATTTTCATGACTAAAAATTGTGTTGCTTTTAATTGAAAAAAATCTCTTATTGTTTTTATGTATATTTCATTTTTACTTTTTATGTTTATTCATTTACATATGTTTTTTTTTTCTTTTTAAAACTAGTATTTTAACCGTATCTTATTTTTAAAAAAAATATATAAATGGTATATTCTGTAATTTATTTTTGTTCTTCAATTTTTATTATTATCGGTATGTTTTCCAATTTATATTTTTGTTTAATTTCTTAATTACTCATTTTATATATTATAATGTGTATTTGTGGTTCAATTTTTATTATTATCGGTATGTTTTATAATTTATAATAATTGTGTCTCATTTATTTACTATTAATGGCATATTTTCTAATCTATTTTTATGATTCAATTTTTATTATTATTACTTGCATGTTTTCTAATTTAAATTTATATTGATTTTTTATAATGTTATTATTATTCTTTGAATTTATTAAGCATCATTTAATGAAATTAAAAATAAAAAAAAACACATGAATAAAATAAGGTCCTTCCTAAACACAGGAATTTCCTAGCTAGTCGGGACCTGAAACAAATAAACTCTGTACATTTTAAAACTGTGAAATGCTAAATAAATAAATAAATAAATAAATAGCAGATAGGGAGAGGATGAATGGCGAGTGTCCGACGCCATAAAACGGGACCCCTCCAGCTAAGGGTAGGTAACCCCGACAGAAAATTCCACCGAAGAAGGCAACGGGAAACCACTTCGGTTGATAATTCCCAGGATATCACTATGAAGAGAAACCAAACAATAGCCCCGAGTCCCGGGCGGTCCTTAAATGGACCAGGGGTGCGAAGAATCTCCCGGCTCGACATCGAACTGTAGAGGAGCTGTTTCGCACTGCTCAGGATAGGGAAGCTTTTTCCCAAGTGATCGTCAACGTCGGCGGGACCCGACATGACACGTGAAGAAGAAGAAGATTTTTTCCATTATAAACTTTATGTAATTATAAAAATAATGTGACCTCACTGGGGTTATCCATGACGAGGACACATAACAATATAATTTTTTATTTTTTTAATTTTGTTTTTTCTTTTCATAGTAGTATTGCTCCTGAAGTGGCAACGGATGATCGAATTACACTGCATTTGATTTACCGATGCAGTGCCTTATGCGCTACTGAGTGCGAGAAGGGGCATGATGATGAATAATGACAGTCTACTCTAAGTAAATACCTTAGTAAGATGACTCGGAATACCGGCCCGGCAAGTCCCTTTATAATGGCGGAGGCGTTGAGGTGGCATCTTCCGTGGAGCACTACGCCATTCACCTGAAAAAATAATGTATTTGTTAATAATGTACATTATATTAATAAATAAATAAAGATATTCACTAATTAGATTGTATGGGAGGAAACTTACAACAACCATATTAAACCATTAGAAACTGTTCAAAAATTTATATTAAAAATAATGCTTCACGAAAATCGCACTTTTCCCTCTTTCCAATTGTTCCATAAGGCTAAACTTTTACACATAAGACAAATATATTGTTTTCAATCTTTAAAATATATTTTTAAGAACCAAAATTTATTTACAAGTAATTCAAATAGATCAAGTCAAAGAAGGAATCGTGTGTTAGAAATACCACATTGTAAAATGAGGCTCGCACAGAGACATGCATATTTTATGGGCCGAAAATTTTTTAATTCTTCTTTTACTGATTTCATTAATTCCAAACTTTCAAAATTTTCCTTCTTTTAAAAACACGCACTATCCTGGATACAAACTAAAGATATGAACTCTTTTTTTCCATAATATATTTTGTTACCCTTTAATAATAAGGAATATTTTTATGTTTTCTATGATATTTTTTATTTCCTTTTTTAATTACCATAAAAAAAATTCATGTAATCTTTTACAGCAAATTTTATTTTCTCTTTCTTATGTTACACAAAAATATTATAACCGTCTATTTATTATAGGAGCAAAAATTCATTGACATTTTCTTGTATACCCACGAACAAGCCATGGCCTTTGTGGGATTTTTTTGTTTACTATTTTTACTATTAATATGTATTTCATTGCCATGTAATTACCCTTTATTTTTTGACTACTCTGTTTTACCTCTCATGTATATATAAAAAAAAAAACAAAAAAAATTCTTAGTATTTACTTTTATTTTTAAATATAAATAATTTTTGAAAATAACAGCAAATTTTGCATAAAATAGATACAGATTATAAATAAAATGGAAATTTTAGTTGTAAAAAATGCATATATATATATACATATGTATATACAAATAAATATGCACATTTTTCAGGGTAAATGATAAAAATTTTCAATTAATCAGAATGTATCCAGTAATAAAATTAAATGAATAATTACATAATTTTAGGATGTCATTAATAAAAAGAGTAGATATTATATCAAAACATAATCATGCCTAATTAAAGAGACCATTGCAGGAGACTGCTGCTTTTTTTTTTTTAAAGAAAGTATTTGCGTTATTATGATTTACCCAAATATTTTAATTTTGAGGGCCATTTTCAACGAGTTGTAAATAACTCACAACTAGAAAATGGGAATCAAGTTGGGGTAGAGTGGGATTCGAACCACGAACCATGAATCACGGACCATTGATCCGTGATTCAGAGACACTAGCCACAGGACCACAACCCGATTTTGATATGATATTGCATATACTATTAAGCGTGTTGTCCAGATGTTTATTGAAATATATATTTATGTAATAATTTTTATTTGTTATTTTTGCTATTATTTAACAATGTACATTAGAGTTGGCCGATGATGCATGAAGTTTTTTATTTTTTTAGACACCAATGTGTAAGGGGACTAAATAGTAACATTTTTGATCACATTGAATGTAAAAATTATTAAAAAAATATATTCCATACTACTTTTGGCTCTCAACCGAGGTTTGAAAGTTTATAACTGTCTGAAAATTTTGTTTATTATCTATATTGATAATATTATTTTTTCGTTAGTTAAAATATAACTTGCACTTTACAAATTCAAACCGGTTTTAAAACTACCGAAATGCAAAAAGTTTACGCTCCGTGGAACTGATTCCGTTGAGCGCTAGGCTAATATTGACGAAAACGATGTCTCATTAAAACAATGCTACCTATTTATTACAAAACAAAGTGCAACTCGCGCATTAATATGCTTATTTAATTAGTTTTAATGCTCAATATCAAATTTAATTGGCCGATTTTCTTACTTAAATACGAAATGACAGCCGGTATAGTAAAAAAAAAAGACTTTTTCGAAAACTTCAAGCTCTGGTTGAGGGCCAAATGTAATATCAAATACTTTTTTTGAAATTTTTTGCATTCCGAGTAATCCAAAAGGCAATTTTTTAGACCCTTTTCATTTCAAAATTCGGAAATATCCTGAAATAATTGGTCCATCCTAATGTACATCTTTTTACTTTACATTGTATTCCAACTCAACACATGACTCTTGGCCTCATAGGTTTGGGGTACGTTATGAGTATTTTTTTATAGTATATATGTATTTGTGGAAATAAATATAAAAATTGAAAATAATTGATCATGAATTCCTACGATGCATATTTATTTATTTATTTATGAAATCATAGTCTTTATATAAAAAACAAGGTACAAAAGAACAATTTTAAAAAGTAAGACCAATTACAGATTTCACACTAATGAATGCAGGGGGAGAGGGGAAAAATAATTTAATTCTAAAAAAGTAAAAGTAAAAATATTCCATAAAAAGTTCATATAAAGGAGAAGACATTGTAAAGCTACTCTACTTTTCTCCCTCTCTCTCTGCTTCCATGAACATTTCAATTTAACTGTAAAAAAAATCACAAGTAACAATAAATTATTCGATGCAGGTAGTAGATGTAGGTAAGTATAAATTAAGAGTTGAAATCAAATTATTAATATTAAAAGTAAAAGTTAAAATTAAAATGAAAAGTTTAAATTAAAATTAAGTTGAAAGTTTAAATTGAAAGCTAAAATTAAGAATTAAAATTAAAAAGTTAAAATTGAAAGACAAAATTAAGAATCAAATTAAAAGTTAAAAGTCAAGCAGGAGATAAATTTAAAATGTCTTTAACTGATCTGATAAAAATATGGTATTTACAATGTAGTATGTCGATGTCACTAAAACTGTCATTATAGGTAATCTGTATTCTTCGTAGAGTGCTATTTCTTAAATAATTAGTCATTGACTTAGGAATGTCGAAGAGTACAGATTGACGAGTTCTACGGACAGGGACTCGATATGAAATGCCTCTAACAATTTCTGGGCTATCAACTACGTTATTAACAATTTTGTATAGAAAGCTCATATCCAACATGGTACGCCGAGTTGCGAGATTTTGAACCTTGTGAAAATTAGCTGACTCAGTCCTACTTGAGAATGAAACATTATTTCTGAAATCTAATTGTCTAAGAAAATAATTTTGAATATGTTCAATACGATTTTTGTACGTATTATATTGGGGATTCCAAATCGGCGAACCAAACTCGAGGACACTACGTACATATGAAAAAAAAAGTTTTCTTAATGCGTCAGTTCTTGTGAAAGGTTTGGTTGATCGTATGACAAACCCTAACATTTTGTAAGCTTTTTCTACAGTATTTTCTATATGTTTGTTAAATGTTAGTTTACTATCAAGTACAACACCAAGGTCACGGACTTCCGTAGAAGAATTTATAATTAACTCGTTGATTTTCTACGAATAATTATTTTTTTTAGAACGAATGCGGTAAAAAGAAATTTGCTGACACTTTTTAATGTTAATAGACAATCTGTTTTTAATGCAATATGTGTTTAATCTATTAAGGTCTTCTTGAAGATTTATACTTTCTTGATCATTATTAATAGGTAAATATACTTTCATATCATCGGCAAAAAGACTGAATTGTGCGAATTTGAAACATTGACTGATTTCATAAATATAGACATTGAAAAGGAGTGGCCCGAGGTGTGAACCTTGGGGCACTCCTGATGGTATAGAAGAAAAGTTTGAACAGAAGCCACCGATTACGACAGATTGACAGCGATTTGTCAAATAAGAAGTAAACCATCGCAAAAGATCTCCGTGAATACCCAGATGTTTGATCTTTAATAGAAGGGTAAGATGGTTTACTTTATCAAAGGCTTTCGCATAGTCAGTGTATATAGCATCTACTTGAGTTTTATTTTCAAATTGAGAGAAAATGTATTGAGTGAATACTGCTAGATTAGTTGTTGTTGATCGTTTTCTAAGAAAGCCGTGCTGCTGTTCGGGAAAGTTACGTGACAAATGAGTATAGACCTGATCATAAACAATTTTTTCGAACATTTTACTAAATACTGGAAGTATGGAAATTGGGCGATAATTTTCAATGCAATTTTTATCCCCACTTTTATGAATCGGTACAATATTTGCTTCCTTCCATTTGCTGGGAAATAATCCTTCCGATAGTGATTTTTTAAAAATAAGAGCAAGAGGAAGAGACAATTCATGAGCGCAATTAATTACGAATACTGGAGGTATCCGGTCACTACCAGGGCCTTTGTTTGCATCTAGCATTCGAATGTATTTTAAACAATGTCTTTGTTAATGCAAATGCTACTTAGATTATCATCGGTAATTACATTGCGTTGAGTATAATCTAAATTAAATGAACTATGTACGCTTGTTTCTCTATCAAAAACAGAATTAAAGTATTTAGAGAATGATTCACATACGTCATAACAATTTTCAATAGTTTCACCAGCATAAGTCATTACTCTTGGAATAGCGTTATCTTTTTTTTTTTTTTTAATGTATCCCCAAAAACATTTACTGTCTCTATTTATGTCATTCTCTGTTTTTAGTAAAAAGTTTCGATAGCAAATACCTTGAATTCTCTTTTGACTAGACCTAAGAAGTTTAAACTCTTGATAATCCATAATACAGTTTGTTTGTTTCCATTTTTTGTGCATCTTACTCTTTTCCTTAATTACATTTATAAGGGAAGATATTACTATTATAAATGCGAAAGTATGTGTGTCTGTTTGTTTATGTTTCCTTCACGACGCAACGGAGCGCCTGATTGACGTATTTTTTCGCATAGAGATAGTCTAAGAGATGACAAGTGACAAAGGCTACTTTTTATCCCGATATCGCTTCCTCGGGAAAATTTTCAATGGAAAAATAACAATGCTACTGATAATTTATGATGATTTTTTTTGTACCAACAGGCCAGGAGGCCCAATCACAGTGGTGAATTACAACACAGAACACTCAGGCTTGAGAAAAATCACATTTTCATTTTCGTGTTCTCACCGGGAATTGAACCCAGAACCTGCCGTGTGTGAGTCAAGCGTCTTGACCAATACACCGTGGAGGCCGCAATTGATACCTAAAGTATCATTAAAAACACATTAGATATCAATTTAAAAAGAAAAAATACTGTTTAACGGACTGAACTCTCCCTAAGGGTTTATGACATTATTAAAAAAGAAAAAAACAATAACAACTCAAGCTTTTTTAATAACTCCCCCTGCCTTGATGATATTATGTGAGTCAACGAATATCATAACTTTTTGTAGCACAAAAATGGTAGGTACACGTACATTTAATTTGACATATAAAGGTTAATGATCGTTAATAAAATAAATGTTATGATATCATTTATTTTTTTTGCGACCAAGAAAATAAAAAGATTTCAACAATGTTTTGAGTATGTCAAAATATTTGTAGACAAGCTGAATTTCCTTCCTTATCTAGACCTAAATTTGTTACAGCAGAGAGGGAAAACTTTTTTAAGAAAGGAATATGAAAGCCTAGTCATTTATAGGGCCTATGACCTGTCATTGGCTGGTTTAAGTGGCCACTTTACACATTGTGTAACATTCACTATTCTGCCTATGTTTAAACATCCACATTTCCTCAACTCTTCCATCTGCTAACCTGCAAATGGCTAGACTCCCATATTCCCTTCTCAAAAACGTTTTTCCTCTCTGTTGCAATAATTTTAGTTTAATTACGAAAAAGCGTTTGATAGTCTGCACAAACCTACACTACTGGATTAAAGAAAAATACGGGAAGCATATAGGGTGCCTATAAAACTAGTCAAATTAAGCCCTCCACTCAAGTAGCGAATGCCGAATCAGAATCAAGGATGTTGTCACAAATTGGTTTGAGGTCACCACCGGAGTTCGTCAAGGTTGTGTCCTTGCACCGTTCCTTTTCATAGTCCTCATGGGCTTCATCTTACGGAAGTTAATTCCAATAGATCGAGGAATATCCATCCTCCCCTCCCAAAAACTCTGCGACCTAGAGTATACCGATGATACGGTTACAATTGACGATTCAGTCACGGGTCTTCAGGCCACTGTAGATAGCCTAAATAGGTACTCCGCATGCATGGGTTTGAAAACCAATATTGCAAAAACCCATGTACTGTGTAACACTTCATACCTTAAAGATTGAAATCCCCTGACTCTGTCAAACTAAGTCATCGAAAGGGTCGAGAGTTTCAAATACCTGGAGGTATATGTTACGGAAAATGGCAGCTTTCAAAAAGGATGGGAGTGCGGCTAGGAACAGCAGGCGCCACAATCAACAGTATAAAGGATGTCTGAAGGTCGAATATTTACTCAGTGAAAACCTAATACCGCCTTTGTAACGCCTGCATAACAGATATTCTCCTCTATGTATGCGAATCGTGGCACCTTCCTAGGGCCCAAAACAAAATACCGAGTTTTAAGAATAGGCGTCTCAGAAGAATTTTGGGTGTGCGGTGGTTTGACTTTGTACGGAACGAAGTAATAAGAGAATGGACGCAGCAAACTCCGGTGAAATTTTATCTTCTTGAAATTGTGTCGTAATATTATATATTATATCCCCTCATACAAGCACTTTTGCTGGTTGGGAATATTTTTTAACAATGAAATATATACAATGTAATGTAAATAGATACATAAATAATCAAATACAAAAATATAAATATATGTATGAATAAAATAAAAACTTTAATGAGAAACTTCAGTGCTTAGCAAAATTGAATATGAAAAATGTTTTTTTACAAGCGGCAAAAATAAGAGGAACTACAACACATCGAGACGTTCTTAACTCCTATCTCCAATCGATTTACTGATTCGAGATTTGTACCAGAGAGCAGCGATCGAGTCGGAAACACTTGTACTGGGTTCTGGTTTTATTTTTCACACATAACTGTATTCATCATCTGCCTGGTCACAGAAATAAATAAAAATGTGATAAAAACAAAAACAGGCGGTGAAATCAGCATTTTCAAAGAGTAAAATGAAAACATTGAGTTTTTCCATCATCGGTATATTTCTTCCAATGTAAATAGTAAATACTAATTTCAATACACAATGTGTGGTTTCCACCAGACGCTCAACTCAGCTGACCTTTGTAAAGACACAAATAGATTATATCATCGTTCAAAACGAAATTATTCTCGATATGTTTAAATCTCCATCGGATATTATTAATCTGATATCTATCAAGAATATTTATTGCGTGGGAGGATGCATACGTCGCCGCACAATAGTCAAATCAGCCACTCAATTGGGCAGCTAGGCTGTTCATTAAATGCCGGATTTTTTAAAAAGAAATATATGGCGTCTTGTGATTTATCAGAATATTTGTATCTTGGTAACCATTTTTAAATGTATTTTTTAGATTGTTTTATTTAAATCTTTTTGATAAACCTTACGGGTTACAAACATTTAACAAAATATTTTTACTTTAAAAATTCATACTCTACTGTTAATGATAATATTATAAACATTTTTTGTAAAGGTTGTCTGAGTCTTTTGTTTAGTTTTGCCTGGTAGTTTATTGTATAATTTCATCATCATCATCATCATCATTCCCTTTCCACACATAATGGTGCATAGGGCACTGTATTGGTACACCAATCGCAGCGTATTTTGATCATTTTTGTGACATGATGGTAAGATGATCAGTCTTATGCATTAGGTGCCAGTCCAGGGACTATGAAATATTTGAGTGTAAAATCACGTTTTTAAATAAATATGTCAACCATGTCGGGAATCGAACCCGATACCTCTTGCATGGTAGGCAAACGCGCTGACCATTACACCACGAGGCCGACAAATTTCAAATATAATTTCAGTCCTTGGTTTATTAGTCTCAACTGTCCTTGTCTCGTTTTATATATTTTAGATATTTTTCTGATATTTTCGTATTTATGTTTACTTTTTTTTATTTTTAATTTTAGTTCTTCGTCTACAATTACATCAGTGGCTAATTTATGAATACATTTTAAGGATTCTAGTTTAAAGAGTTCAGTTACATTTAATTGCTTCGTTTGTTTAAAGAGTTCTTTAGTTGCTGTTAAATAGGGAAGGTCATATACTAAGTGTAATATTTTATTTTGCTGTCTTTGTAGTCTGTTTATGTCATTTTGATTTTCTGTTCCCCATAGTAGTTGCATGTAACATATTTAAGTTTTTACATAAGCTTCATACATTAGAATTTGTTCCATTTTAGGAATAAAGTTGTTGATTTTTAAAAAAAGACTCGAGTTGCCAGTTTGCTAATTAAATTGTTGATATGAATTGTCTGTCTATTGTTAGTCCTAAATATTCAACATGTTCAATTTCAGTTAGTCATTCATCATTTATGTAAGCATCTACTTAATGATTTTCTTCCAAATTCAAAATGGATGATGTTGCATTTTTTTCATTAAGTGTAAGTAAAATAGGTGCGAAGGTTTTCACGGTCACTGTTATAAATATTATGTATCTTTTTTGGGTAATACCGTGTATGTTGGATTTGATCCGACGTTTCGGCTACCATTGCAGGAGCCATCTTCAGGGAAAACTGTGTGTTTTATAAAGAAATGTATGTGTTTATGCACTAGTAATTTGTACCGTGTCACAGTCAGCAGTAGGCACATTTCTAGTTTTGTAGGAAAGAATAATTATGTTTATGTACTAGTAATTTGTACTGTGTCGTAGGCACATATCTATTTGTTTTTGTCATATGTAGTGCTGGGAACCATGTTGAATTTAATTTAAGCCCGTCGTCATTGTTTATATTATCTGGATGTCTGTGTATTTCAATTGCCTCTTTTAATTTTCGTGCACTATAATTAATTAATTAATTCTACATAAACAATTTTTTCAGTGTGTGCATGAGTGTTCTACACTTGTGTAAAAGAAATGGTAAATATTTCTGTATATACGGTTTTTTTACCCAATAAAATAAATAATAACCCTGTCATAAATACCCACAGATTCGTCTATGACATTAAATTTTAAAAGCGTTCAGTTTGCTTTCATGCTTGCTATGCCAGTTCCTTGTTTCACTTCATTACATAGATGCTGGGACTAAAACTCTATCGTGCACTGCCAGTCAAACATTGATTGACATATTTGTATGCAATATTACTGTGCTTAGTGCGCCGTTCATTTTTCTGCCGCATTCTCTCTCCTTTCAACATATTTTTGTACTCTGGAAAAACTGGTTCACAGATATAAACATTCTGCTACTTGTTCAAGACATCTGTTGATTACATTTATTATTTAGTCAACTCATATTCGCTTCATTAATATGCACCCTTAGTATAATGAATAATATATTAATCAAATCGAGAGCATTCAAAATAATTTTTTAAGGAGCCTGGAATATCGCTTTGGTAAAATTGAAAATGATTACGGCGAATTTTAGATTAAATTTAACATAGAATCATTACAAAAAAGCGTCATACATGTGATTTAATTTTTCCGTTTCCGTTGTCCTCTTTGACATACCAGGTTAAATTCCCTTTTTTTATATACCAACTTGTAAAAATAATAATTATATATACCTCAAATTCATTTATTAGACGTCTCTATAAAATTATAATGCACTCAGTAGACATTTTTAACTGCACATTGCATTTATACTGAAAATTTCTTCATGGAGTTGATTATTTAGGATATTTGCTGAATGTAATCTTATTAATGATGTTGCTAAATCATTTTCTAACTCTCGCTTTTCTCGGATCTTCGCGGACGAAAGCAAAATTCTCAAAATAAATCAATTTTACAAGACTGTTTTCTTCTTCAATCAGACATTAACTTTTTTAACCGATGGTGTAAAGTCAAAAGATTAAAACTAAATATTAAAAAAATGCAAAATAATATCATTTCATAGAACAAAACAACCAATTTCCTTCAAGGACCTAGTATAAAACTCCAAAACGAATGTAGTTAAGTCAATCAGAAATGTTGGAGTTGTTTTGGACTATAAACTGACATACAACGAACATATAGATAATATCACTGAAATTACTTGGCATCATTAACACAATATCTTCTGATTTTACTAATGTCCGCACTATCAATATTGCTCAAATGTTCGCCCTTTTCTAAAATATGCTTCCGTGGTCTGGTCTCCATTCTATCAGAATCGTATAAATCACATTGCATCAGTCAAAAATAGCTTGCTTCGCAAAGTAGCGTGGATGCTTGGACTAGAGAGAGGTAATTATTCTTATGCTGATATAGAGTCAATGTTCACTATTTCAAATCTATAAAAACGTAAAACTAATATTGAAACTTTTAATTAAAAACCAAACACTGATTTCAGTCTACTGAACACATTATTTTATTTTTACAAATATAAACATATAAAAATAAAAACTTCATGACAATTGTTTCGCCTTATTAGGGCATTTTCAAACGATAATAAGGCGAAACAATTGTCACGAAGTTTTTATTTTTAAATGTTTATATTTGTAAAAATAAAATAAAGTGTTCAGTAGACTCAAATCAGTGTTTGATTTCTAATTATAAGTTTAAATATGGAGTTCTACAAAATAAACACCAAATCAATCAATAACTAATATTGACTCCATTTATATGTTTGGCATACTAAATGGTATAATCAATGTTCTATAATTACTGGGAGAAATAAAATTTCATAAGCTCGTAGGTTAAGAAACAATGTAGTTCTATTCATCGATCAGCACAGAACAAACTATGGCCTTAATTCTCCAATGACCCGTCGTTGTCGTTTCGTTAACTCGAGACAAAATTTGGACTTTTTTGGTTTATGTTTACAACGATTCAAACGAGAACTTAATAAATAGTCCAAATCTTGCCTCGATGTCCCTTATGTTTGTCAATGCTTCTTTTCTTTTTTAAAAAATGTTTTTTACTATTCTTATATTGTAATATTAAAACCCTATAAATCTTATTAATGCACAATGTCGGATAGTAAATTAATAAATTAAGTGGTTTATAATATGTATAATATGTATTTATTTATTTTATTTTTTATTTGACACTTGCTGTACATGCACAATATATATACATATAAGGGCGGGCATATTGCCTTAAGGCAATTTCTTTCTACCTACCCAAACCGTTCAGTTTGAGAAAATTATAAATACATGGACATATTGAATCTTACAATTTTTTACAAAAATTAAAAACAAAGATTAACAAAAAAAAATTATTAAAAAAAAAAAAACTTTATACCATGAGAGAGGAGAGGGAATGGGGAGGAAAGAAGAAAGATAAAGGAACAATTTAAATATTTAGATAACAGAGTGACATTTCAATATTGACTTAAATGTAAATAAAGAAGGGGAAGTCTCAAACATTTTTTTATATTATTTTTTTTTTATTGAAATTTTTTCATATAAGCATTTTTCTAAACAATTTTTTTAATTCCCGCAAAACTGCAAAAGCAGGTTTTTTGCAGGGATTTCTCTCTTTAAACATTTTGGTAACACAATATAATAATGTTTACATAAAATATAAAAAATATCAATAAAATAAAAGTTTTATAAAATTAAATACAAGTAAATCAAGTCTTTTTTGATAACGAAATATATAAAAAATAATAAACAAACACTTTTTTTGACACTGTAGTGGGTAGATTATTCCACAATCGAGCGGCTACGACTGTGAAAGAGGAGGCAAGAAAATTAGAGCTATGACAGTGTATTAAAAGGGTTCACTCGTTACTACAACGAAGAGATATGTACCGCATGTAATGTATGTGTTTGTGTATGTATATATATTTGTAGGTGTACATGTGAATAGATGGCTCAGAGTGTGCATTCGGTATGTTGATATTATATGATGTTCGGTATCTCCATGGAAAACGCGAAAGTTAACGATTATTCTTTTACTTTAATTTTTAATTTATTTATTTTTTGTCACACTTAATTTTTTATTTTATGAAAACTAAATTGGTATTTTTATGCTAAAAAATCTCAGTTTTCAATACTTATTATGGATTTGGTAATGTATCCAAAATAAAACAAGTTTATTGGATTATTATTCTACTTTATGTTTAATAAAATATACAAAGGGTTTATTGTGACGAGTTTCGTCTTGTTAGGACATTTTCAAACAAGCACTTATTTTAGATGACTATAACGGTTTGTGAAAAAAATAAAATAAAAATAATAAATAATGCTGACAGTAACCTCACGTCCCCTTTCTTTATATTTCAAACATAAAAACCACCAAAATACGAGATGACTAGTAACAACATGGAGGCCACGATATACTGCGTACTTAAGTTGGCTTTTTAGGAACCAAAATCCAGTCACTCACACCACATAAATACACACTCACACAAGCGTGTGCGTCATATATAAGATTCGTCCCCGAGAAACACGCTCTCTACAATGCATCGGTGTGACTCACCTCCAGGATCTCGTCGCCTAGCAGCACGCCACCCGCGCGGCACGCAGGCCCCCCCGGGCGCAGGCCGCACACGAACACGGCCATGCGGGCCCTGTCCCGGTGCCCTGCCAGGGACAGCCCCAGCCCCGCGGGGCCCCTCTCCAGTTGGACGGCCACCACGCTGTGCCCCAGCCCGGCGTACTTCTTGCGGACCTTGTCTGGAACAAACAAAAATATCTCGTTAATTCATGCATCGTCATCTTTTTTACGTTTCTGCATCCCGGTTTGATTTTGACACACTCGTTTATCATCAGGACCATAAGACACCATCGTAACATTCTTAAATATATTTGCAATTTTCAAGATTGTTGACGTGTTATTGTATATGTCTATGTATTTATTTATTTAAATTTCTGTACATAATGTTATTTTTACATTGGCCAAATGGCAATTTCTTCCAATCAACCAATGAAATAGTTTTGTTTTTATAATTTAAGTTACAGAACATATTTAATAGAAAATAAAGATTAAAAAGCCATAGATATATAAAAATAGAAATAAACGTATTTTTTTGTAAATTAGCTTAAATCAAAACTCAATGGGAAAAAGGAAAAAAGAGGAAAAAAGAAAGGAGGAGAGATTAAGGAAGAGAAAGGAGATGTTTCTTCAGACGTGATTTAAACAGAGATAATGTGGTAACATCTTTGATGGTGGATGGGAGATGATTCCCCAGTCGAGCCGCATGGACACTATATGAGTAAGAGAAGAAAGATGAATTGTGGATGGGTATTAAGAAAGTGCCTTGAGAATTAGAACGAAGAGGTAAACCATGAACTGATAAGCGTTGAAATCTTTGAACGTGCGGATTGAAAATACCGTGTGTGAAAAAGATACAGAATCCTGAACGAGCGCTTTCGACTCGATGTCCGTTTACAGGTACGAATCCTGATTTGAAAAAACTGAAAAAATAGAAAAAAAATTACTGGTACTAATAAAAACTAACAAATATGTAACGACAGTGTTTATTCACATCAAATGCATTCTAAGAGATTTAAGAATTATTTTACACCAGGACAAATTTTTACCGTCGCGTCGCAAAGGGTTAATGCACTTTCAACATAACATTTACTGTTTAAGTTTTAAAAAATGTAGATGTGAAGCATAATATAACACTCTTACTTACTTTCTTGAATAAAATGCTGACAACAAAAATTTCAGCTAAAGAGCATAAAAAAAAAACATTAGATCATTGAATTAATTCATAATTCTATACATTAGATGCAATAATACTTCAGATATGTTATATTTCTTTTTTTTTATTTTTTATTTTTTTATATTTTATGTTCACTAAATTGTTTAGTTTTAATTATTCAATTATATTATATTTCATATTATGTACTACATAATATTATTGTTTACTTTTGTGTTTTTTTTTGTAAGACATTTTTTGTAAAAGGTTCTTTGAACCTTTTATGTATAAATAAATAAATAAATACCTAATTTCGAAAACGATATCATCAGGACTATTGTAAGTAAAAAACACCACGTATTTTGTTACAAAACTTGTTAGTACTGATTCAGGTTTACAAAAATTCATATGTTTAAATATGTACATATTTATATTTATAAAGCAGTCTTGTGGTATCGAGTTTAGGGAAAATCCCATACTTTAGGAATTCACATGAATATTTTTACATAAATATGTCATAAATATTGGCAATAGCCGTGTTACGACAATTATTCACATGGTATTTAATTTATAAAATTTTACGACTAAAAATCGTAGCAAAAATCAATACATAATTGATTTTTAAAAATCGTGGTGTATTAGTCAGCCGCGTCGCGCTTGCCTACTTTGCAAGAGGTCTCGGGTTCGATTCCCGACATGATTAATATGAAATATTTATTTAAATTGGTGTTTTTAAACAAGAATATTTCATGGTCTCTGGATTGGTATCTAAAGCGAAAGACTGGTCATTTTACCTTCATGTAGCAAAAATGATCAAAATGCGCTGCGATTAGTGTACCAATGCATTGCTCTATGCACCATCAGGTGCGCAAAGGAAATGATGACGAACCACTTAGCCCCTCCTCTTCCTAAAACTTCCGCCAGAAATTCTGCGACATACTACTAAATTTTACCTAACCTAATTTTAGTGCATATTCGAACATGGTGGTGTTTGCACACCCTTTAGCTCTGCATGTAATTTATGCATACTTTCGTAAACACTACGAATAATACGGCGCCGGTAAAGGTGATAGTGTATTTTAGCATTTGCATGTTGGTGTAGTGAGTGTCCTGACGAAGAGACGGGTACGTTTCAAAACCGGAAGACATATAAAGCCGGTAAGTGGTAAAATACAATATTTACTAACATTCACAAAAAATAATATTACAATAAACTACTAGTCAAATGTAGTTAACGACTTGTGCCAAAACCCGACGATATTTTATATTGTATGTAAAAATATCATCATCATCATTCCCTTTCCGCACTGAATGGTGCATAGGGCACTGCATTGGTTATCCAATCGCAGTGTATCTTGAACACTTTTTTTTAATAATAAAAATACATGAAGGTACGGTGATCGGTCTTACGCTTCAGGTACCAGTCCAGGTACTATAAAATATTACAATGTAAAAACACGTTTTTCAATCAATATTTTATGTCAACCCTGTCGAAAATCGAACCCGAAACCTCTTGCATGGTAGGTAAACGCGCTGACCACTACACCACGAGGCCGAAAAAAATATACATTACATTAATTGAAAGCCTATTTTGTTAAATTCATGAACTATAGTGTCCAACAAATAAGGTTTTTATTCAACTTGTAATATGGAGGTCACCAACAGCCGTGAGGTTGGCAGAGCCGAACACCGCTTTGGCCCGCAACGCGTAATCCGATACAATTTCAGCTCGGACAAGTTATTAAACGTCGTGCATCGGAACAACATTCACATTTCATCTCGGCATTTCGTGTTGCCCGTCCACCAGCTCCTCCCCAAGTGTTCGCTATTGTAAATTCTTGTACAAAATTTTAAGCATGTAACTCGTGTGTATCTACTCAATAAATAACATTAATTGTAATCCATCTTTTTTATTCAACCTTAAATCAATACACGCGCGCCCATCCATACAGTAAAATGCCTTATTTGTTCATGAGACCGTTCTTGCCGTGTACCCTTCTTTTGGTAACGTCTACAAAAAAATATTTTACAATGAATTTACACAATAATAAATAATTCAATAAAGAAACACAAAGAGATAAATACGAGCGTAAGTAAAGTTAGTTACGGCGTGCTTTGGGAACCACAATAGTTTTCGTGACTAATCCAAACACTAATTTTATCTACAACTTTAGGGTGGTGAAAATAGCAATACGAACTTTCTTTTGTGAATATATATGTACTCGTATGTCATGCGCAGTCCGTTCATAGACTGGATGGGACCATTTTTTATTTTTTATTTTGTTTTTTAAAATAAACATAATAAAAAAACAGAGTATTAAAACAATAAAGCATAATTACATAGCAATGAAATACAAAAATGGTAAATAAAAAATCCCACAAAGGCATGTCCTGTTCGTGGGTATACAAGAAAATGTTAATGAATTTTTGCTCCTATAATAAATAATGAATAATGGACAGTTTTAATATTTTTGTGTAACACAAGAAAGAAAAAATAAAATATTCTGTAAAAGATAATATAGTTTTTTTTTTTTTATTTGTTCCATAAACTTTGCCGCAAGAACATTTTTTAAATCTTAACAGTATAAACTCTTAAAATACTATGGTAAATATGTCTTAACACTAGTAAAAGATGGAATATTCTAAAGTTCAGACATTGAAAAAAAAACATTGAGACATACTGCTTTATAATTTCTTTTCCACAATTTATGCGAGTAAACATATCAACAAATTACAACAGGGATTTTATTTATTTATTTTTGGGATTTTATTTATTTATTTTCAGGAGGCCCAATAACAGTGGTGAATTACATCACAGAACACCCAGGCTTGATAAAATCATATTTTTTAAATTTTTGTGTTCTCACCGGGAATCGAACTCGGAACTTTTTGTGTGTGAGTCAAGTGTCTTGACCACTACACCACGAAGGTCACCGGGATGATGATGATAGAGAATACCTTAAATAAAGGAATATGGAAGTCTAGGCATTTACAGGGCTTATAACCTGTTATTGGCTGGTTTAAGTGGCCACTGTACACACTGTTTAACAATTTATCCGGATGTATTGATTAGTAAATTTTATATTTGAAGCATCAATTTTGTGGTTATTCATTATAATAAAATAACTTTGTTTTAAACCACTTATTTTTTATTATATTGAAATAATAAAATAAGATTCAATATAGAATTCATAGAGAAGATTACCCTTAAAATGCCTATAAAGAATAGAGACAGGATAAAGTAGTAATGATAAATATAGTTATAGTAGTGGACTAGAAGGAAGGAATTATTTTTTTGCAACAATTCACGAACCAACTTCGAAATGCACTCACCTATACCCAGTACCCAGGAAACATAGGTATGGAAATGAGTTAGAACAAATATTCGATATTTTCAATACAAATTCTGTTCATGAATTAAAACGTATTTTTACTCGTTATTTTTTAGAAAAGTAATGGATTTATTTATATATATTTATTATTGAATTAAAATTTGTTTTCTGGAATACGTGATTTTTTCTTTCTTCATTTTAACATGTTAAACATAATTTAAATTGTACTTTGGTAGATTTATTGCCAAATGGCAACTTCTTTCAACTAACTGGTGATGATTTTACTAAATAAAGGTATTATTTAGTTGATTGAAGTTTTTTTATTATTTATTTGATTGCTCAAAAAACTTATAAATTTTAAGCACTAATGTTGTATTATTATTTTTTTATTATTATTATCTCGTTATTTTGAACTTTACTGTGTTATATTATTTAAATATATATATTAATATTATTTGTTATATTATTATGTGCAGCTACGGTTAATAAATGAATTTTGAGCGATGTTATTGGATGGTAGAGGATTGTAAAAAACCCGGACTTGTCTGGTTAATAATCTGGTAGGGCAGTTTAGATTGATGTTTTCCAAGAGATGAATACGTTCAATTATATTATTCTAGATCTTGAATAAGAAGCACTTGTAAGAAACAATTCTTCGTTTGGTAAGAGAAGTCAGACTATGGAAAGAGGAAAGTCATCATACGAATCGAACGTTTCGCGTGCTTTACGGTTGAGAACTTTCAAGAATTTATTTTGAATTCGATCTAATTGATTTGTGCAGGTAAGATATTGGAGATTCCAGACGACAGAACCAAATTCAAGGTGGCTTCAAACGTAGGAGTAATACAAAAAAATGAGTGGTAAAAAACAAAGTTGTTTTTCTTATTTAAGTATTTATTTGTATTTCTTAAATTTATTTCAAACTAGCGGACCCGACAGACGTTGTCCTGCTCGAACGTTGGCTAACTTGCTATTAGCTGGTTGAACAAATGTGTTTTCGTAAATAAGGACAGACATTTTTTTGTTGTCTTTTTTGAGCTATTTACAAATTCGTAATAAGGGTTTGTTTATCATTTTATATCCTAATGTGATTCGATAACAGTCTTTGTCATGCTCAAATCAAAATCATGCCAAAATCACTACTCTAGAACCACATACCATGGAGAAAATACGAGAATACGCGTTAATAAAGAAAAGTCAGACCGCGTTATACCCTGAGCATTCTAAAATTATGACACCTAACTTATGCTCATCGCGAATTTAGTCATTCTTTAACCGCCAGCCGGGTTCTGACGTGACTTTGACATTTAATTTGAAACCAAAAAAAGAGAAAGATCTAAGATAGACCAGATCTTGTCTTGAGGTAGTCATTTTTTTGTTCTAACTTTAATTTTATTAAGTTGTGTTTTATTTCATTTGTACATGTATTTAGTATAAGAAAATGTGTTGACCGTTGTTGGAATTGACTGAATAAGTCTGTCAACATATAAATGAATAAATAATAATAAAAGAAAAATGACTGTTTCGTGAAAGCGTGCAAAAACTGTCCGGATAAAAGGAAAAAGACTTTTTATTGATATGTAGGCACCCCTCATACTTGTTTATGTTTGAATTAAAAAACATAAAATAATTCATTTTCAAATAAGAATTTTTTTTGGCAAATGTCAAATTCTTTGCTACTTGCCGACAGTGGTGCATTTTGCGTTAAAATCCGTTTGTCAAAAGTGTATCAAATCTAAGTTAAAATTATTTTAGCATCCAAAAAAACATTAAAAATAAGTAAATATGCATAAATTAGGAAATCGTAAGGAAACCAATCAATTTAGTATCCATTAAACATAATTGATGTTTGTAAGCGTTAAAATACAAACTTTTCTAATTTACAAAAATAAAACATTCTCCGAACTTTTCGGAATATGCATTTTAGTCGAATGCAACTATTAACATATTGAAGATATTATTATTTACAAACCTATTTCACGTACATTAAATTATTTTACAAAAAATGGCATGTAAATTAGTCCGGTAGTTATCGAGTCTACAAAGGACAAGCTTCAATACATTATTTTTTATATATATAGACCAAGTACTCATTTCTCTTGTCCAAAGTGACGGCACGAGTGGACCCCGAGGCGTGGCCGTGACTAGATTGGTATTGAGACAACTAATGAATGGAAATAAAGTACCCAGTTGCATACTGCATACTGCACACATCGCCTGAGTGCAACCCAGTTGCAATCAACTGCTCAAACATACTAAACAGATTATATTATGCAGTTTATAAAACAGATGTACCGGGTGTCCAGTTGCAGATTTCATACTTTACAAAATTCTTGATTTTAACATCCACAAATATCCAGAAATAAGGATAAATTTTACCAACGTGGTAAAGGTTTTAGTTCTTTTACTTCATAAAAGAAAACAGATTGAAGAGTTGAGGAAATGTGGATGTTTTAACATAGTGAATGCAGAAAAGTGAATATTACATTTTTTTAATTTATTTCAACAGAAAGGCAAAACGTTTTTGCGAAGGGAATATGGAAGTCTAGGCATTTACAGTCTCACCCACGTGATAAAGCTTTCAGCTCTTTTACTTCACAAAAGTCAACAGATGGAGTTGAGGAAATGTGGATGGTCAAACATGGACAGAATGGTGAATGTTACACAGTGTGTAAAGTGGCCACTTAAACCAGCCAATGACAGGTCATAAGCCCTGTAAATGCCTAGACTTCTATGTTCCCTTCTCAAAAACGTTTTCCCTCTCTGTTGAAATAAATTGAAATATGAACAACTCCCTAGGGAGAAAATCCAGCCAGTCTGCAAGCATTTGGACATACTCATCATTGTTGAATGTTACAATTGGCTATTTAAACCAGCCAATGACAGGTTAAAAGCCCGGTAAATACCTAGACCTCTATATTATCTTCTCAAAATGTTTTATTTCTCTGTTGCAACAAATTTAAATATAAATATTTAATAGTATAAGTACGTAGCTTTAAAAAATAATGTGGTTTATACATTTCGATCAAACCAAACAAACGTGGGTAAGTTAATTTCCGAAAAGTTTGCATACTCGTATGATAATATTCAAGCTAATTGTGAAATGTGAACAGTAAGTGGGTTTCAGGAACAAAAGTTTTCAGTAAACGAAAGCTCGCCTTAAGTTGTGAAGCTTCAAGAGTTGGATCTGACAAACCATCGCTTACACTTACGCTGTGCCTATTATCCAACGGTACCTTCCCTCGTATATTTAAGAACACGTTTGCATTGTATAATAATGGGCGCCCTTGTTGAATACAATGCTTCTAAAACTTTCATTTAATTTAACAATGTTTGATTATGTCCAAATGCTTGCAGACTGGCTGGATTTCCTCCCTAGGGAGTTTTTCATATTCAAATTTATTTCAACAGAGAGGGAAAAATTTTTGAGAAGGGAATATGGAAGTCTAGGCATTTACAGTGGCCAGTAAAGTGGCCACTTAAACCAGCCAATGACAGGTCATAAGCCCTGTAAATGCCTAGACTTCCATATTCCCTTCTCAGAATTTTTTCCCTCTCTGTTGAAGTAAATTTAAATATGAACAACTCCCTAGGGAGGAAATCCAGCCAGTCTGCAAGCATTTGGACATAATCAAATATTGTTGAATTACTACCTGGTAAAAGAAGAAGTATAAAAATTGGAACATTGTTTTCAGGCGTTGCCTAGTAGGTGATTTAGTTCAGCCGGATGAATCTCACCCATGTGATAAAGGTTTCAGCTCTTTTACTTCACAAAAGTCAACAGATGGAAGAGTTGAGGAAATGTGGATGTTCAAACATGAGCAGAATGGTGAATGTTACACAGTGTGTAAAGTGGCCACTTAAACCAGCCAATGACAGGTCATAAGCCCTGTAAATGCCTAGACTTCCATATTCCCTTCTCAAAAAATTTTCCCTCTCTGTTGAAATAAATTTAAATTCATTTAATTTATTTATATATTTCAAATGAACTTTTTTTACACATACATACATTCACATTTTTTCACCCCCGCGAAGCTATACTAAAAATATTAAGAATAATAATTTGAAAAAAAAAGCACTAAAAATGTGTGAAAAAATTATCGGTGCTGTTGACGAGTACGTTTACCTTGGGCAAAAAATCAAATTGGGAAAATTTTATCAAACTGCGGAACTGCCTAGACGAATCGGGTTAAGTTGGGCTGCGTTTGGAAAGCTGAAACACGTTTTCAGAAATAAGGGAATTCCAAATAATTTGAAGGCCAAAGTCCACAACTCTTGTGTTCCGCCGGTGGCAACATACGGTCTTGAATCCATGTCACTCACTGCTTGCAGTGATTACAAAATTAAGTGCACTCTGCGGTCTATGGAAAGACAAATGTTGGGCGTCTTCTTAAGAGATCGAATAAGTAATGAGGAGATAAGACGTCGTACAAAGGTGACTGATATCGCAAAAAGAGCGGGAAGACGAAAATGGCAATAAGCGAGGTCATGCGGCGAGACAAGAAGGCGATAGGTGGACCCCCAGATACATTATTCCAAAACTTAAAATAATAAATATTTAAATATTGAATGTAGGTGCAGGTTCATTTTTATGATTGAATTCCAAAACATTATTTTTTTATTTTTTAAATACAGAATTGTTTTTGCAAATGTCAAACTCTGCTCTTCCAACAACAGGGGTGCAATTTATTTAGGATTTTAATTTTCAAAATTTTATTGATTGTCAGTCAATATTATTTCAGTATTACCAAAAATCAATCCAGTAAAATAGGCAGAAAGTATAAGAAATTTAACAGCAGAATCTGATTGATATCCACAAAAAACGAATGCTGTTTATAAACATTAAAATACATTTTTTTTTTACTAAAAAATATCTCCCCAATTTTTTAGTACATGCGTTCTTGTCGAATGCAACCCTGGTAGGTCAATAAATAATACATTTATGCTCCTAACATTTTTTTTTTAGATAAGATTGAAAGTATGAAGATCTACAAACATGCACAGCGCAAAGCTCATTATTATGCAAAAAAACGCACGTAAATCGGTTAAGCCCCTTTAATAAGAGTTTGGTGACATCAGACGTACAGATGACTGATACAAATTGAGCTGGAAAATATATTTTTAAACAAGATATTTCAATGTTTTTTAAAAATGTCTATGATTCTGTTTTATCTTGTGTTTTGTATACAATACGACGCTACAGCATCGTTTGCAGAAGGGGCTTTTTAGCAATGCATTTTAAGAATGAATTAAATTGTGCCAATTAAAATTCACATCTCCCGCTTGGAGCCCTCAAAACAAAAAATACACTAACCGAACTGAATCTATACAATCAAAATTTATATCGTTTTGCAATTTTAGACGGTTGATTCAGAATACAGGTCCAGATGAATCTACAAACTTACCTAAACTCCTAACTCTCCAAACTCGCAGGAACATGGGTGACGCCATTTTTATGTATAAAACTTTAAATAACATGATAGATTGTCCTAAAATGCTATCACTTATTAATTTTAGAGTCCCAGTAACACAGACCAGAAACCAATATCTATTTAAAATTTGTAAACGTTCCACTATTTTTTTTTCAAAATTCATTTGTAAATAGAACCTGCAATATGTGTAATCAGAAATTAAATTGGATCGATATTAATACCATATCTTTAACTTCCTTTAAAAATGAAATTTCCAAAAATAATTCAAGCTATGATGTTGCGCCTTGAATCCGCAGCCCATATTATGCAGGTTATGTGCAGTTCTGTATGTAGGCACATTATAAATGTACACTGTATGGACAACTATAGCTGTATTTTATATTATAATGTGCAACTGTGTAACCAATATTCAAAGGTAGATATATTTTTAATAACATGTTTTACATTTACATTTTTAGTAATATTATAAGTTTTGTATGATAAGTTATTTTATTCTATGTATATTTTTTATGTCACTACATTTACAATAACAATATTATGTGGAAGCCTCTAATGAGGAAGTTCAGTGTTTTTTTTTTGTTTTTTTATTTGTTAACCCTTAGACTGCTAAACAACGATATATCGTTGTTGTTAATCCCTATCATAAAGTTCTAACTAGACTGATGCTGACGTCATAATCCCCAAAAGGGTAAATGAATTTGGGAACTGCTTGTTGCACTTAACCGCCAGTGGTATAAAACATTTTCAAAACATAAAAATTACTTATTCGACGGGTTATTATTCAGTTTCGTACCTATTTCAGCCCTACGGAAAATTTTATCCGGAATGTTTTATTACGCGCGGTAAAAATTCGAGCATTAAATTGTACGGCAAAGTTTCTTGAAAATTAATAAAAAATAATATAAAATATTTTAATAAAAACGAACTACTTTGAACGACGTCACTTGTTCATATGAATCAACCAATGATAAGAGGGTTGTGAAAGATTTCCGGTTTTCTAATCGTCAATGGAGTAATCAACAGAACAAATCAAGAAGAAGCGGAAGAGAACTTGCGACGTCACACGCGGATTAATTTCGGAAATACAAAACTTTAAAAAATCGTAGCGCCGTTAATACGATACATAAAAATTGAAAAAAAAGCTTTGTTTAGTAGTTAATAAACAAATATATTTATTTTTTTAAACAACTAAATTTCGATGATTAAATTTGCAGTGCTTTAAAAAAAAGAGAAACAACTAAACACAGGAAACTTCTAGCTAGCCGGGACCGGAAACAGGGAATTTTTTACATTGCAAAAACAGTGAAATAAAAAATAAATCATTTTAATATTTAGAATTTTCAATCACTTATATGATATTTGAGAAAAATAATTACATTTTGTGTCTTCCCTACTATTATACCCGATCCAGTGATTACAAAAATATTGATGTATGTCTGTAATGAATAACTAATTGAATACTTTACCTTTAATATAATAACTCTTATCTAGTAAGGTCCCTATATCACCGGAAAACCCCGTAATTAAGAATATAAACAAATAAGTAAAGAGCCATAAAATATAAAAATAATTCACCATGGAACCTTAATGATTGTCAATTAGGACATTTGAATATTGAAAAATCATTTGTTGATTTATTATAATGGGTACCTACAGTAATGTGAAATTAAAATGTTTTAGCTGTTCATTAGGTAGTAATTATTACTCTACAAACAAAACGTAATTATTACTATACAAACTCTATTCTAGAAACTATTCTACAAACAAAACGTAATTGTGGTAAATAAAGTATATCAGCTCGATCTTGATCCAAAAATATTTCAGAAATGCTTCTTCGATTTTGAGCTCTTCATAAGAGTCATATAAACTATCATCACTATCATTTAGAAGTTGATCGTTATTGTCAAATTCACTTTCGGAATAGGTTGAGCTGCTAAGCTTCCGAGTTTCTAGGTGAGGTATTATTATTTCTAAATCACTTTTAATATCCGTTATCATTTTAAATAATATACTTTGTATATTTATTCACAATAAAAATGACCCTTTGCAGAGTTAACTTGTCAATTAGAGTAACAAAGTAAGATTAAAAATATATATAAATGTACACGATATGTAATTTACCACAACTGTTTGTAATTTCAGCAACTGTTGTCTATCTCGCTCAATCCATTATGCGTGAACTAGCTATTAGTGAAACGGAATGATATCAATTTGTGCGACAGTTGTACGAAAACATTATTTTTAAAATTAAAATTATATTATAACATCTACCAAGAAATAACATCACTTCTTAGTACATTTACGCGTTATCATGAAGTTTCAATCTAAATAACTCCATACAAACATTTGGACATGCTCAAAATATTGTTGATCGAAATAACTTGCATAAAAAATTTAAAGTATTTTTAGGCATTACCTAGGAGGTGAAATAATTTATCCAGATGAAACTCGCCAAATTCGATAAAGGTTTCAGCTCTTTTAGTTTGCAAAAGTCAACAGATGCAAGAGTTAAGGTAATGTAAAAATTATCATGAATGGTGAATATTTCGCAGTGTGTAAAGTGGTCATTTAAAACAGCCAATGACAGATCGTAAGTCCTGTAAATGCCTAGACTTCCACATTCCCTTGGCAAAAATGTGTTCCCTCTCTGTTGCAACAAATTCCAAGATATATTTTACTCAAACTTTGTTTAGCATGCATTGATGGAAGTGGTAGGTTTGATAATAAGGGCACTTTGCCCCGCAATCAATAAAAAAGCCATCATAATACTGTCATTTCAATAATAACTATTAAAACAATGCGCCTTGAGATTGTTGTGCGAGATCATTTTTATTTTCGATTAAGAAATGGTTTACAACCGCTGTACGAGAATGTGTTGCGGACGGCACGAGTTGTCCATCTTGCTCACCCCACTGGGCTTGAATTAGATATTTATGAAATGGAAGATTTTTCTTGGAATTGCTATTAATTTTTAAAACAGTAGTGTGTTTGGAAAACAACGTATTCGATAAAATATTTTTAAAATGTATTAATAATAAGATTTCTGATTAGATTCTTGAAAAACTGCGTAGCAGCGTAAGGGTTAAAAGACTATCAAACTAAGCCAATTTTTTTTTAATTTCTATATATCGTATTATTAGCGCTACGATTTTTTTAAGTTTCGCATTTCTGAAACAACTCCGCGTGTGACGTCAGAGATTCGTTTCCGCTTATTCTCATACAATTCTTCCCATTGGTCCATCCAAGCTAACCGGAAATCTTCTATAGCTCGCATATGATAGATTGATTCATATGAACCAATGACGTCATTCAAAGTAGTACGTTTTTATTTAAATGTTTTTTATTATTTTTTTCGTACAGTTTCGGGAACTTTTGCAGTACAATTTAATGCTCCAATTTTCACCGCGCGAAAGAAAACATTTATTGTATCCAATTTCCAGTAGGGCTGAAGTTCCTAATTGGACTTTATGATATGTATTTAAAATATAATTGTATCTTTTAAATTTTTAAATGTCTGTTGGCTTTCTAATGAAATAAAATAAAAATAAAAGAGTTTTACGTTGAATGTTTGGGAAACTTTTGAGAGTCCCATTGCAACTGACGTTTGGTTCAAAAAGCTTTCTAACAGTGAAACATTTATTTCTTTGGACCTGTTTAACTATTGTACTGCTCTTCAGAATGTAGGTTATGTCATCATCCCTTCCTTCCACCCTTACCACCCATCACCAGCACCCCCTCACCGAAACTCACAGGACTAGATTTCCGATTACGGTTTCTGAGATTCAGCATTTATAAGTTGGAAAACAATTATCCAGAAGGCAAAGAAAACATAACAATTGTTGACAAAACAAAAACATGTTTCAACATTTTTAACTCTTGTGTAACACGAATCTACATGTATGTTACAATACAACTTTTTATTTTGTTTTTTTATGTTTTTATTTAAAATAATATTTATTAACCCTTACGGATTATAACATTCATTTTACAAAATTAACATATAATTTTTTAATTATACTCTGTTGTTGATAATAATATTTTTTACATCTTTTGAAAAGTTTTTCTGAGTCTTTTGTTTAGATTTGTCTGGTAGTTAATTGTATAATTTCAGTTCCTGGTTTATGGGAGAGCTTTTCCAACCTCTTTTACAACACGGACTTTAAATATAAATTATAAATACATGGACATATTGAATCTTACAATTTTTTACAAAAATGAAAAACAATGATTAACAAAATAAAAATATATATATATAAAAAAAAAACACTATACTATGAAGAGAGGAGAGGGGATGGGAAGGAAAGAAGAAGGATAAAGGAACAATTTAAATACATACACAAACACATACATTACATGCGGTACATATCTCTTCGTTCTAATAACGAGACAACCCTTTTAATGCCTTGTCATCGCTCTAATTTTCTTGCCTCCTCTTTCACAGTAGTAGCCGCTCGATTGTGAAATAATCTACCCACTAATGTTAGAGACGCTCCTTTTTTATTTACATTTAAGTTAAGATTGAAATGTCACTATCTAAATATTTGAATTGTTCCTTTATCCTTCTTCTTTTCTTCCCATCCCCTCTATTCTCTTCATAGTATAGTGTTAATATTTTTTTATATTTTTATTTTGTAAATATTTGTTTTTAATTTTTGTCTAAAATTTAAAACTCTATATGTCCATGTATTTGTAATTTTCTCAAACTAAACGGTTTTGGTAGGTAGGAAGAAATTGCCTTAAGGCAATATACCCGCCCTTATGTGTATATATATTGTATATGTATATAAAGTGTGTAATAAATAAATAAATAAATATTTGTCTCGACTGTCCTTGTCCCGTTTTAGAAGGTTATATATGATATTTTCTGATATTCTCGTATTGTGTCCATATTTACTACAATTTTTTTCAAGTTTAAGTTCTTCGTCTACAATTATATTAATGGCTAGTTTATAGATACATTTTAATGATTTGAGTTTAAAAAGTTCAGTTATATTTAATTGCTTAGTTTGTTCAAAAAGTTCTTTAGTTGCTGTTAGATAGGGAAGGTCATAAACTTACTTTAATATCAATGATAATATCAATTGATATGTCTCTCTTATTTGTTCAAATGATGAAGTTGTGTTTTTTGTAAGCTTCAAATGCACATTTTCACATCGGATTTGGAAAGTAAAACTTTTATAAATAAGCAGGATTAAAATCCTGCTTATTTATAAAAGTTTTACTTTCCAAATATTTTTTTTGGATAAATATTTTTTTGTGTTAAAACACAAAAAAATATTTATCCGTACTATGCAAAGAATAATTATACGAATAAAAATGATGTCATTACCACAATAATATGCTTTAACGTTTAAGAAAGAGCACGAGAATATAACCAATTACAAGAAAGGCAGAGGCGCTGTTCTGTGGCCGGTGTTTGTGTGCAGTTTTGTGTTTGCATTCAAGATGAACAAATTACAACAGGGATAGAGAATACCTTAAAGAAGACTAGTTCGTAGACAATATCCCTTTTAACATGGAATTAGAATAAAACTTTTTATTTATCGGAAATATTTTATAAGTGTCCTGGCAATACGACGGATGTCATAAAATTATATTTTTTACATCTGTTTTCGTTATAAACATTCAAACAAAACTTAATTTTTTTATCACTATGTCAAGCGCCCTTGAGGTATTATATTACAAAAATGGCGCAATATAAGTTAATAATAATAATAATAACTTATTGTTTTGTACTTAAAGTTTGTTTATCTCCATTATTATATAAAAATCATGATTTACTACCTGTGCTTTTTTATTTACTATTTTTTTGTACATAAAGTTAATTGTACATTAGCATGCCCATTGCCAAATGGCAATTTTGTCCGACCAACCAATTAATTAAAAGTTATTCTTAAAATTTAAGTTGCAAAACATATTCAATAGAAAATAATAACAAAAAAGCTAAAGATAAATGAATTTAAAAATAATCTTATTTATTTATAAATTAACTCAAAGCTATACTATTTTTCAATGGGAAAATGGAATGAAGAAGAAAGAGCAAAGGATGAGAGATTAAGGAAGAGAAAGGTTATGTTTTTTTAGACGTGATTTAAACAGAGATACTACAGTAACATCTTTGATAGTGGATGGGAGAAGATTCCACTGTCGAGCCGCATGGACACTATATGAGTTAAAGAAGAAAAAGGAATTGTGGATGGGTATTAAAAGGTGGCTTTGCGAATTAGAAGGAAGATTAAACTGATGATTGAACTGATTGGATTTGAATTTTTCACGGATGTATATAGGAGCGTTAGAACCATGAAATATAGTAAACAGAATTGAGAAGGAGTGATAGTCTCTCCGCTGTCAGACATTTTAGTTGCCTACGATAATCAGAAATGTGGTCATATTTCCCAAGACCAAAAATATACATTATGCATGTATTCTGAAGCCGTTCAAGTTTATCGAGTTGCCCACATCCTAAACCAGTCATGGAAACATCAGCGTAATCTAGAATGGGTAGTAGTAATGCTTGTACCAGAGTGCATTTAGTATTAATGGGTAATAATTTTTGCAACCTTCTAAGTGAGTGTAGACTGAAATATATTTTGCTACTTAATTCATTAGTATGAGCTCGCCAGCACAGATGTTCATCCATCAGTACTTAAGATTTTTTACAGATTTCCTGTATTGGATATTGGTACCATTGACATTAAGAGGATTAAGAGATGATATATCTAACTTACTAAGCAATCTTTGACTACCCGCAAACATAGTTCGTGTTTTCGATGATACATGCATTTCACTAGTCTGACGATGTCGGTCACGACGAAATTTGATGACTGGTAAAAATAATAAAAAAGTGGAATAAAACTTAAAATTATGCATTTTTATTAAAATAATTCTATTATAAGTCACAACAAACTTTCATTTAGAATTTTAATTTACACAATTGAATTAAAATAAGACCACATACCCGTACGTTTGGCTGTTATAAATGTATTTTGTACATAGGATTCCTTTCATACGTAAGAGAGCTTTAACAAAAGGCTCCCTACAATTACTTGAAACCTTTATTCTGTATGTGACAAGAGAGGCTTTATCTCCCGATAGGGTTGTTCATAAGGGGGTACTCTATTTCTTACAGCAGAACAAAAACTATGCTGAAGCTTTATGGAGTTTATCAATCTACACATTTTCAAAAATACGTAAAGCTATTTATGCATATGACAATATTATGAATTAGTTTATTTATCAAATATACAGTACAAAAAGGTCTGAGCAAGTAACAACAGTTATATGAAGAAATGTATGCCCAAAAAACTGAACAAAAATAACATAAACTTACGTAGCAAAGACAAACAAGGGTAATAGACAATATGTTCAAGAAAACGATTAACATAAAAGATTTCGAGATAAACCATCTTCTTTTTCTTCTTCTTCTGAAGCCTTATTCTCTTCACTACTGGATAAAAGCTTCTTCCAAACGTCTCCATTCCTTCCTATTACCCGCTTTCATCATCCACGTTTTACCAACAATAGAGGCAATGTCGTCAACCCATCTTTTCTGTGGCCTTCCAACACTTCTTTTGTTTGCCCATGGTCTCTACTTTATTATTCTGGGTGTCCACCTGTCATCATTTTGACTCGCCAAGTGTCCTGCCCACTGTCATTGCAATTTTGCTGCACGATCCATGATATCCACGACTCCGGTTCAGCGCCTTATTTCTTCATTTCTTACTCAGTCTCTTAGACATACACCAAGCATCTGTCTTTCCATGGATCGTTGCGTGCATTTTGATTTCCGGTTACTTTTTTGTGTTATAGATATAGTTCCTAATCCGTATATTGTCACCGGCAATATGCACTATTCATATACTTGTCTTTTTAAGCGTATAGGGATTTCTTTATTTTCAAAAATATTTTTAAGTTTTCCGAAAGCAGCCTAACATGGTTAAACATGATAAACCATGATAAACCATGCTGATCCATATTTAAACTATGCCGTATTAATGGTGAAGAGCCTATGCTGAAAACGTTTACAAATACTTAATTGGAGAACCGTATAACAGAGTTGGACCTTATATGTATTTTTAAAATACTGAACTCAATAAGTGATGTCGCTTCTCTATTACAAACAATCTCCTTTCATGTTCCCTGCCGTGTCACTAGAAACAATAACTTTTGGCATGTGAAATCCTCAATTTCAAAAACGTGTAGACTAGCTTACTCTTCCAGTGACTTGGAGTTTCTTGGGCTAGACCTTCCTGCGTTTGGCTAATCTCTTGTTTGTGTAAAGATGAGTGTGCGGAGATGCCATGGCTAAACTGAGCTACTGTGACGTATTATCTATACCTTTGTTCTAATTTACTATCCTTATTTTCTTTCTTTAGCTAAAGCATTATTTTTTAAATTTATAAACTCGTTTTGTTCAAATAACATGTATGTTAACTGTGCAAATTGGCTTAGGCCGTTGATAAATAAATACGAAATCTAAAAAAAGCCGGAAAATCTATCCCGAAGAATTCCAAGAAGCATGATGTATTGACTTATCTTCACATTCTGGACATTGAGGCATAAAACAAAAGTTTCTCAATGCAGATTTTTATTTAATATACTTGTGGCAACACTATAGACGTTACACGCGACGTCGCGCGCCAGGTCTGAGCGACGGACACCAAGAGAACCGTTTTGGCTGTGTTCGGTGACACACGTTCTTTAGACAACTTGATTTAATTTAAATTTTTACGATTTCATACTTTTTTTAACTGCTTTATTTTACGTTTTACAAATACGATTCCTTGAGTTATTTTTAAGTATTTCCATTCTCTATTATATTTAGTTTAGTTAAGTTTAAATATTGTATCTTTTGCATTGATAAAAGATAATAAAACTGTAAGTACAATCTTTTTCTCTATCTGTACATTACACATACCATGTTAGTCTGAAGATTTATCCAAAACGAGCGTGAAGTAAAAAATGTTCTCACGAGACGATTTTTACGGAACGATATCAACGCGGATAAATATTTGGCAATTTATGTGGGACCTACTTGGCAGTCGACATAACACGATGTTTGGTAGGTAACAAGCACCACCATATATGTACTCGTATAGAGCAGATTTTAACTTCTGGTGACACGGTGAAGAACATTTATTTTATAAATTACTCGAAAAACGCAGACGGAAAACAATTTAGAGGATAAAAAGATACTGACTTTAAATATTTAACAATAAAAATACGCAATTTTGGGCATTAAGAAGTGACTTTATACATCAACAATGTTTTGAGTATGTCCAAATGTTTGTGGACAGGCTGGATTTCCTCTCTTAGGAGTTATTTAGATTAAAATTTGTTGCAACAGAGAGGAAAAACATTTTTGAGAAAGCAGTATAGAAGTATAGGCATTTACAGTGCTTATGACATGTTGTTGGCTAGTTCGAGTGGCCACTTTAAATACCTTGTAACATTCATCATTCTGCGTATGTTTAAACATCCACATCTCTGTTGCAACAAATTTAAGACTTTTTACTTATTTAAATATGTAAGTATCGGTTTCGGCTGAAATTAGAACAGAAGGCTAAATTCACTGCAAGGCCGCAGATTCGCCTTTATTTTTATACTTCTTGGACCAGTTGGTTCAATCAAATTAAAAAATCAGGTGTTTGTATAACATTCCGTTTTTTTCCAAATTTAAAAAAGGAGTGCCAAAATTAAAACAAATCGGTAAAGGTCATTCGAAAGAAAAATTTCTCTCTACAAGATATTTTGCTTGTTTTTATGTTACAAATGTATATATATTTTATCATAAGCCTTCAAAATAAAATGTTAAGTTTACGTAAGTGAGCATTTTCGACATCATTTGTAATCTGCCTGGACACAGATAAAAAAGACAAAAATTGCGCGTCAAAAAAAGTTATAAATAAATAAAATTGTATGGCTAACAGCGATATATATTAGTAAGCAGTATTTCCAATTAGGTCGGCTGAAGATTTGACCTCAGAAGGCGACTAATCACAGTTCGATAATAAATTATTATACAACCTGACTAAGTCAAGCGTATTTTAGGAAGAATTTCATTATTTCCTGCATAAATACGTGATATTGAAATAAACTCAAGTGTGTACCATTGTCAATAATGTTTTGAGTGTGCCTAAATGTTTGCAGACTGGCTGAATTTCCTCCCTAGGGAGTTATTCAGATCTAAATTTGTTGCAACAGACAGGAAAAGCATTTTTGATTTGAAGAGTTGAAGAAATGTGGATATTGTGGTAAATGTAAAACAGTGTGTATAGTGGCCACTTAAACCAGCCAATGACAAGTCATAAGCCCTGTAAATGCGTAGACTTCCATATTAATAATGGTGCATATGGCACTGCATTGGTACACCAATCTTAGCGGATGTTCTGAAGAAACATTCACATTCTATCACTTCTCCACAATATGTTAAATAATCCCACTTCGCCTGTTTAGAGTGTTTTTGTTACGCTAACGCTGCTCTTCTCCGTCTTACTCTAGTGTAAGAACACCTTTTCAAATATATATTTTTATGTCAACCATCTCAGGAATCGAACCCGGGAACTCTTCAATATGTTTTTTTTTTTTTTACATTTACATTTTCTTTTGCACCACAACAGGCCAGGAGGCCTAATTACAGTGGTGAATTACATCACAGAGCACCCAGGCTTGAGAAAAATCACATTTTAATTTTTGTGTTCTCACCGGGAATCGAACCCGGAACCTTCCGTGCGTGAGTCAAGCGTCTTGACCACTACACCACGGAGGCCGCCTGTTACATTCTTGGGTGATACCGTGTGTGTTGGATTTGTTCCGAAGTTTCGGCTACCATTTCAGGAGCGATCTTGAGGGTAAACTGAGTGTTTTGTAGAAAAAAGTGTGTGTTTTAGTACTAGTAATTTGTACCGTGTCGCAGTCGGCAGTAGGCACATTTCTGTTCATTTTTGTAGTATGTAGTGCTGGGAACCATGTTGAGTTTAATTTAAGCCCGTCGTCTTTGTTTATGTTATTTAGGTGTCTGTGTATTTAAATTGCCTCTTTAATTATTCGTGCACTGTAATTACTGGGTTTATGCAAAATTTTCGGTTCAAATGCGAAAAAATGTCCGGTGTCTAAAAAGTGTTCCGGTGTCTATAAAGTCGGAAACATATTGATAACAGTGACCGTGAAAACCTTCGCACCTCTTCAATTTTCAATTTTTCATTTTTACTTATTCATTTATAAACAAAATTGAATAGTCCATTACAAAATAAAGTACCTCAATTCATACATTAAGAAATAATGTAGGTTTACATAATATCTTGAGAATAATATCCGTACCTCAGAGGCAGCCGGAGGCAAATCCAAACATAAAATGTTGAAAACATGCCTAAAGAATCTACTTTTTCTAAGTTGTTTATAATTATTTATAGCATTAATTTGTATTTTCAGTATTTCAGTACATTGGTTCTTTCATTTTAAGACTTAAATTTCTTCAAAATCAGTGGACATGATAATAAACTGTGTACGAAAATTGAAATGTCATTTCATCCAATTCTGGATTTGCATCCGTCTGCCGCTGAGGTAGAAATATTATGTTAAAAAAGTAAAAGAATTTTGTGACGAAAAACTCCCTTAGAGACGTGAAAAATGTCAATGTCCAAAGTAATATAGTTTAACATAGAGATAGCCATTTAAACAGGCATTACCATTGGCAAGTTGGACATTGTCTAAGGTAATTAATTATCTGGAACATGAAAGCTAATATACGAGTAGAAGTAACAACAGATCATTTGGCCGATAAATGTCTATAATTCAATATTTCCTATTAAAAGGGGTATTTCAAGTCCTAGAGGGTAGAGTTTGTGCTTAAGATTGTAACGGGTAACATTTGCTAATCGCCACAGAAAAAAATTGCGACTAATCTTTCTGATTTTGCTTATGGCGAATGCATCTACCAAAGCTGTTTTTTTCTAAGCTTTCTTCCGTGACAGAACTGGAATAAAATGGACGGTCGCAGATGGCGCTCTTCAGTAAAGGGGACTACATTGTGCGTAAGTGTATTAAATTACTTGATATTATGCCGATCAGCTATTTGACTTCACAAAAAACAATGGATGGAAGAATAGAACGAATATAAATGTTTAAATATAGGCAGAATGGTGAATGGTACACAGTGTGTAAAGTGGCCGCATAAGCCAGCCAATGACAAGTCGTTATTTCTGTAAATGCCCAAACTTCTATATTCCCATCTATAAAATGTTCTTCATCTCTGTTTTTAAATATAAATATTTATATCTCCAAAGAGGGTTGGCTCCAGTTCATGTCAACAAAAAGTCGTATAGACTCAAAATGCTGTTGAAAAATATTGAAATCGAATTGACGCACAAGTCGTATTATGTTTGATGGATTTTTCTTCAGAGATATTTTTTTATTCGAAAATTTTAGGAATTAGAAAACCATATGTCCTGTTAATGCATATAATTCTCTAATCGATATTTTTTTCCATCTCTTTTTGAAAATCTATATTTAAAAAAAATATATAGTACGTATATTCAATTCCGATCGATTTCGACTGTATTTCTACGCAAATATTGTTATGTACGTTTGAAAATTTTACAAGCCTTAATTTTATATATTTTTAATGTTAATGTGTTGGTGCCCGTCGGTCAATGAAGTGAACATACAATTTTTGCTTGTGTAAGCACGCACATTTGAATTATTTGCATGAAAATTTATTGGTACGCACACATACGCAATGACTTTTAATTATTTTTTTAAAGACTGTACATGTCTACATATACCGCCAAATTGATTAGAAGAACTACAATATTTATTTAAAATAAACAACCTGATATGAATCAAGATGAAGAATTATTATTCTTCCATAAAACTTATCTCGGTCTATTTGGGGATGTTTTTATAAACACTCCTTATCTCTCCCACCCGAGAGATAGTAAAGCCTGCTTTAATAGGACCCTTTCTCCCTACCGAACCTTGGCCCACTTGGCCTAGCGGAGCCTGACACACTTATATCCGGTCGTCCTATGACCTTTTCGCCCCCGGCCATCCCCCCAACCGGAACAAGGACTACCCGGAACCGGAAGTACGAGAATCCGGACGTTAGAGGGCGCCGGAACTAGCGAGACTGAGGTAACGAATATTCATATTATGTCAATTTGCGTCGTTCAGAAAGGGAGTTTTGTTGATTTTATACTATGTGCAGACGTATACTTAAACAGATGATAAATAAATAATAAATTTAACTTCAATAAAAACTAATAATGTTAATAATATGGGTATATAGAAATGAAATATAAACATGAATATGTAGTGTTTAAAATTGTCACCCAAACCAATATTGAATCGATTGCTCCACAAATGTATAGTTTTTGTTATTTTTTTGTTCTTTTATTGTACGTTTTAAAATAAAAATAATATCGGTGCAGATGAATTAAATATAAACTTAAATAGGCAGTTTTTAAAACTGTCTGAACATTTCGTTAATTATATCTGTACATTCAGTCTTTTGTGTTTATTCTCACATGTTAAAAAAATAAAATATATATATAAATATATATATATATATTGTTAAGTGTCCTCGGCACGGGTAACTCCAGTGAGTTTACATTATTTATCATTGTTTATAATCTGAAAAAAAAAAGATGTCAATATATAATAAATTATTAAAAAATATGGTTGTAGAATCTCGCCAATATATATAAAAAAGGCTTCAGTTTTTTTGAAAATAATGTATTGGGTCTTTGAGATAAGTTTTTTTCTTTTTTAAAAAAAATTATAATAGAGTATTAAAAGAATGAGAAAATGGTTGAGGTTATACGTTATTCGAAAACTAAATTTCGGCTGTACAAGATATTGCGTTTGTTTTTATGTTACCTATGTATATTATTTTATTTGATTACAAGCCTTCAAAATGTAATGTCAGTTAGACGAATGTGAGCATTTTCGACACCTTCTGTTCGCGTTCAATCGAGGAAATAAAGTAGAATACAAATAGAGAGAATAAAGCAAGTAAATTTTTATTGATATTTAAAGCATTAACTTTGTGGTCAAACATTTTCCTAAGTGTTATTAAATATTTGTATATAACTACTTACCGACTTTTCTATGTCTACCAGTTTCGAAAATTGGTGTCCCGAAGAAGAGACGCGCACGTCTCAAAACCAGTAGACATAGAAAAGTCGGTAAGTGGTAATATACAAATATTTAATAACATTTAGCAAATTTTTGAGTAATTTGTTGGAAAATAATGAAGGAAAATTATCGGGGTCGGTATTAAATAAGATCGCCTTTCTCATAAACCGATATGAAAGTTGCATCAGATAACTTTCACTTTAGTTATGGGGTTGTAACAAAAGTTTTTTTTTTTAAATGAAGTCAACAAGATGTCAAATAACAACAATATTGTATTAAGTAGTTGCATTAATCAACTACTACTACTACTACCATCACGCCATTTCCCCGTAGGGGTAGGCAGAGAGAATGGACCGCCACACACGTCTATCCTGGCATACAATCCTACCCTCTTCCACATTCATACATCTTGTCATACATGCCATTCAGGTCTGTCTGCTTTTGACATGACCAGACTTTGGTTTATCTGATCATGCCACGTCTTCCTTGGTCGTCCTCGTCTAACGTTGCCGTTCATTTTCGCCATATATACTTGTTTTACCATTCTTTCGTCGTCCATTCGTTCTACGTGACCAAACCATCTCAGGGACCCTTTCTTAATCTTATCAATTATACTTGTCTCAGATTTACACTCTCGCCTGATTTCATCATTCGTCACCCTGTCATACATTGACAACCGCGTTCACTCGGCTTTCATCCTTCCTCTGCCAGTTCCAGCATTAATCTAATTTTAGTATTTAACTTACATTATGTAAATCTTTTAATCCAGTGTTTTTATTAGAATTATAATTATTTTCCATCAGAATGTTTGCGATTTCAAAAAAAGTAAAAAATATTTAGGCACCTCAAACTTTTTGTCTTAAATAAATGATTAGTATTAATAGTTAGTCGATTGAATCGTTATCCTTACAATTTGATTGATATATACCGGATTTATAATCTTTGATTCCGAAAGGTGGGTAAAATCCATTTTAAAACCGTTCTTTTTCCATTAAAGTAACCGTAAATAAATACACTAACATCCAATTTTGATTTCCAGCCTTTAAACGCATTTACCCCAGTTCTGACCTTCCTGACTCTTAAATTGAAAATCACCATCGGATAATACAATCTTCTAAGAGTTTTCCGAAGGTTTTGATTGATTTAAGGGAAAAAACGAAACAGCCTTAAAGTATTAAGTCGGAAGGCTCTCCTGGTTATCTTTGAAGAATCTAGAGCCACGTGGATTTTCCGGAGCTTGCGATTTTCAAGGAGGTTTTTCAACTGAACAAAATGAAACAAGATTTTTGTAAAAGCAGTTTACGTTATCATCTAGAAAAAAAAAATATTTTTTAAATTTTATCGGAGACTCATACAACAAAATATAAAACATAATATAATTTAAAAAAAACAAACAAACAAACCATAACGCCGTTTCCCCGTAGGGGTAGGCAGAGATGATAGAACGCCATATCACTCTATCTTGGTATACAGACCTCGCTTCCTCTACATTCATACATCTTCTCATGCACGCACGCCGATTATTCCTACTTTTGACATGTCCATCTCCAAGTATTTGATGGACTTGATCGTGCCATGTCTTTCTCGGCCTTCCTCGTTTTCTGCCTCCATCAACATTCGCATCGTAGATCCTTTTAGCCGTTCTTTCGTTGTCCATTCGCTCTACATGTCCAAACCAACGCAGCGCCCCTTTCTTGATTCTGTCGATAATGCATATCTCAGCCTTACACAGTTCACGGATCTCGACCTTTGTGCACCTATCATACATCGTTTTGCTACACATTTGCCTGAGATATCGCATTTCAATAGCAATTAACCTACTTTCATCATGTGCATGTATTTGTGTATGTATGTATGTATAATCATAGTATTTCTATATGTTCTTAGTTTTAACATATTATGCAATTTTTTTATTTTATTTTTAATAAGTACTTTCTTTAATTTGAAGATATAATAAATAAAATAATTCGTTTGGCTAGAGGTTGGAAGAATTCTCTCAGATAAACAGGCGAAGTGGGATTATTTAAAATATTGTGAAGAAGTAATAAAATGTGAATGTTTCTTCTACGCCTGACGCTGAGCCAGTGTAGTTGCGTGCAATATTCGGTTATGTGGTCGAATTTGCGAAGATCAAAGATATAACATATACAAACATTCTACAATCGTTCCAACTTATTAAGTGATTCAGAGTTGGACAAATTGACAATGTCCGTCAATAAATAAATAAAAGTCACTTAGATACCAAAATAATATTAAAATTCCTAAATTCCACACAAGTCATGGTCAAAATAGCATTGTCTCCAAAAGTGTAAATAATTATAATAATCTTCCCAATGAAATAAAAACTTTTAAAAATAATATATCAATTAATAAATTTCAATCTAAAATCTTTAAAAAAAGTTAATCCAAAGAATTTTTTGAACACGTGTAAAAACTACATTAAATTTTAATTAGTATGAATGTATTATTGTTTTATGTTTTTTCTTTATACATCCTATGTTTTTATTTTTTTCCTCATGTACTCTTTAAAATTATATAAAATCATATAAATAAACACAAACACAAGAGTTAGTCTGTTTTTTTGGAGAGTTACAGTGATAACATTTACTAGATGCGTAAAAGTAGACATGTATAGAATTTTTAAAAAACATGTACCTTTTATGAAATTTATTTCAAGTCAGTTGCAATAAATTCAGATCTAAATAACTTCTTGAAGAGAAGTGAAATCCTGCCTGTCTACAAACTTTTTGACATACTCAAAACATTGTTGATTCACTACTGCCTTGTTTTTTTTTAATACTCATCATCATCATCATTCCACTTCCACACGTTATTTATTTTATTTGATTTATTTATATATACGCCCAATGGGCCTTTTTAGGGTCATATTTACATAAAGAAAATTATTATAAGAAAAGTAGAAAGATACAATGGTATATAGTAGACGTTGTGGGAGCGGAAGCGGGAGAGAAGTGTTTATAATTGAATTTGATTCAGTGATTGTTTGAAAGAAGACAACTTGTTATCAAAGAAATCAAGACTGGTATGTTTGTTGGCAGATCTAAGAATTGTTGGCATAGGGGAATGAAAACCATAGTTAGTTCTATAGTTATCGATTCGGTATGAAAGAGTAAGTTTTTTCTGAGGTTTCTAGTTGGGATATTTAATTTTATTGAGCTCAGTAGTTCAGGCGCATCAAAGAGTGAGTTAAGAATTTTAAATAGGACTAGGACTTTTGTTGCATAGAGCACTGCATTGGTACACCGATTGCAGCGTATCTTAATATTTTTATTACATGAAGGTAAATTGATTAGTTTTACTCTTCAGGCATAGTCCAGGGACTTTGAAATATTCTACCGTGTAAACACCGAATGTGAATCATAACCGAGACCTCTTGCGTGGTAGGCAAACGCGCTGACCATTGCACCACGAGGCCGACGTTTTTAATATTCTTTCTAGTTATATAATAACTTTTTGAAGTGTAATATTAGTTCGCCAAGTTTTGAAAGATCGAATTCAGGAAGCTTGATAATAATAACGAATTTCTTTTAAGTTAACATGCGGTATCATGTTCCCCGTCCACTGCTCATGATTTATATTTTTGCTCTACGGAAAGCTTTCCGGTGGAAAGCTTATTTGATGTATGATGTAATGATGATATGTTGTTTCGGCGGTCATCTGTCATTATTTGTGACCGAGTTCAGTCAGGTGCACAGAAAACTAATGTATGTTTACTCGTGGTTATCTGGGTTTTATTGCTTTTAACAATGTTTTATGTATGCCTAAATGTTTGTAGACAGGCTGGAAAACTTCCCGTTGTAATCGGGGCCCTGGTGGATCTATCATATTTATAAATCCACCTGAGCCACGATTATGGAAGGTATCTTCATCAGCACATATCCAGACGGAATAAAGTAAAATTGACATTATGGGCGAAAATATGTGCATTTGTATGAAAATTTAAGATATTTTCGTTAGTAACCTGTAACTGATTTTTTTTTTTTAAATGCCTTAATTTTTTTAGATAAAAGATAGAATTAGATAAAATTGAAGATAAATGTAAACTTTCCATTGGAATACGGGCCCCTGTCCAAGAAGAAGAATAAACATTTAAAAAAATCCTTTTCAAAAGTGTTTTTCATGTCTGTTGTAAAATGTAAATATTAACAACTTCCTTAGGGAATGGATACAGTTCTTCTTCTTCACAAACATTTACACATATTTTGGTTGTAAATATTTAATTTCTACAGTATGTTTTTAGCAAAATTTTAGTGCCGTCAAACGGCTAATATGAACATTAAAATTTCGCAAAAAAAAAACTGTAGAAATGAAATATTTACAACCAAAATATTATTCTAGGATAAAGGGGTATGATAATGATTTCGTTTTTATAAATTGTTAAATTGTTCACAATGTATACCTTTGCATGAATCTTACATGTAGGTTCAAAACGACACCTTTATAATTCTTCGATATTTTTCGATTACAAAACTTACCTTCCAGCAAAAAGTGTTATTCGATACTTCGTATCTTCTCGAATTTTCTTTTAGTCCGAAGTGCAAAGTAAATAAATGATTTCCTTAAGGGGGTGAAACACGATATACTCGAGTAAGCTGTGAGGGGTGGGTGCCTAGTACAAGGTGCCTGAGAATATCACTTTACTTAATTAATATCCCTTAACTTTTTAATATTGAGTTTATTTATTTCTCGTACCCACGAAACACCTCATATTAAATGACATTTTTTAATATATTTATGTTACGCAACGTATAACCGCGACGTATAAATCGTATTTCAATATTATTAGGCACCCGTGAAGTATCATATAAATTAAAGATGAAAAATACTCTAAACCCGTTAATAAAGTTCAAATTAAAATTTTATATTTGAAGCACCAACTTTGTGGTTATTCACTATAATAACAAGAACAAATACAAACATAAAAAAGTTGTTTTTATTTATTTTATTAAAATAAATTAAGTAAGATTGTCACCCGCTAGAATTGCCATAAAGGTTACAGCTCTTCACAAAAATTCGAAGGAATATAGATGTTCAAAAATAGGCAGAAGAATGGGTTATGTTATACAGTATGTAAAGTGGCCACTTAAACAAGCCAATGACAGGTAATAAGTACTGTAAATGCCTAGACTTCTATATCCTCTTCTACAAAATGTTCTTCATCTCCCTTGTGATATTGGTTTTCATTTTTTTTAGTTTTTGGAATTCGAACTGTTGGAGTTGTCAATTTGAAATAGAATGTTTATTAATTTTTAGTTTATTTTATTTACTTTTTTGTCATATTATATCTTACATATATTTTTTTTCTTATCATTGTTTGCATTTTTTTCAGTTATTATTTATGTTTTATTTTGTATTGTATGTATTTACTTTTATTTTTTGCCAATAAACGCCGTATTTCGGCACTTAACCTGAATATATTTACAAAATAATTTTGTTTCATATTGTTGTAATGGTTTGTGGCCAAAAACCATGTCACCGCGATAATATCATCATTTTCCATCGTAATCGGTAAGTTATTTAACTCTTAGAAGACTGTGGTAAATAATCTCTTTGCGCGGTGATGTACATCGTGTTACCACTAGTAAAACACGGAATATTCTAAAGTTTAGATATTAAAAAAAAAAACATTGATACATACTGTTTAATAATTCCTTTTTCATAGTTTATGCAAGTTAACATATAATTTAGCCCTGTTTTAGCAAAATAAATTAAAAATTACAAGTACGCCGCTCATGTTACGTGCGTGCGTCCCCCATTACTGTCATTAACCAACTGAAGACTGAATCTGTTTTAGACAACACCCGCAGCAGAACAGCGTCTCTGTCTTCCTTGTTACGACTTCTATCTTCGTGCTCTTTCTCGTATAAGGTATCTGTTTAGATGTGTTGTTGAATTAGCGAACATTCATTATTCGCGTAGCAAGAATAAATATTGTTTGTGTTAAAAATTAGCATAGTTATACAAATTTTACTTTCCAAATCGGGTGTGAAAATGTGCACTCAAAGATGAAGAAAAATACGTATTCATCCCTTGAAAAAATAAGAGAGATTATCAAGTCTTGTGTCCTATGTCGACTAGTGTAACATCACAGCCACACAAGAGTTAAGGACTTTCAACCACGTTGACAAACATCTGTGATTGAGCAATCGGGGGGTCTTATGCCCTCTGTATCCCCTTAAAATGCGAGACGTCGAAGTCTGTTCTCCAGTATTTGGTTGATATATTAATAACAGCATAGCTTTCGCTGTCTTCCTCACCTCAGGACGTCTTCAGTACTACACATGCTTCGAATCTTCGTGTTTCTTATGCGATCTCGTGGCTTGTTTCCGGTGATACATCTTTGAGTTCGCATTTCCGAGGTCGAGACTTTGTTCTGGAGGTATCCGCTCTTGCCTCAACTCCGTACGTGGCCATTGGCCTTACACATGTTTTCTAAATTCTAACCTAACTTTCGAGTTTCGTGTGTTTATTCCTCCACACGAGATTTTTGAAACATCCAGACACAAAAACAGCTTTATTTATTTGTTTAGAGCCGCATTGAAGATATTTCCCGTGCTACTGATGTCAATTCCAAGGTATTTAAATTCCATCTCTTGCTCTATCGCCTTGTTGTCTACAGCCAGCTTACATGTCATTGGATTCTTAAATATTATAAGGCTTTTGAATTTTTCTGTAGATATCTCCATGTCGTCTTTCTAACCATAATATTGTCGGGTTTCTGTAACAATTTCGTAACTACAAATTTTCGAAAAACGAGGTTGATTCATAACTTGCATCAAATAATCTTCATTTAAGAGATGGTAAAATAGAACTCTAGGCATCTACAGGGCTTATGACCTGTCAATGGCTGGTTTAAGTGGCCACTTTACACACTGTGTACATTTAACATTCTGCCTATATTTGAACATCTATATTCCTTCAATTCTTTCATATGTTGATGTTTGTGAAGTTAAAGAGCTGAAACCTTTATTTATGCGTGTGAGATTCATCTAATTGAATTATTTTACCTACATACTAGGCAACGCCTGAAAATATAATTTTTTCAATTTCTATACTTCTTCATGGACCAGGTAATTTATCAACAATATTTTTAGGCCGTCCAAATCCACCCGCAATTAGATGAATCTCACCCGCATAAATAAAGGTTTCAGCTCTTTAACTTCACAAACATCAACAGATGACAGAATTGAAGGAATATAGATGTTCAAATATAGGCAGAATGGTGAATGTTACACAGTGTGTAAAGTGGCCACTTAAACCAGCCATTGACAGGTCATAAGCCCTGTAGATGCCTAGACATCTATATTACCTTCTCTTAAATGTTCCTCATCTCTGTTGTAGTATGTTAATATAAACAGCTCCCCAGGGAGTTGAATCCAGTCCTTGTCTGCAGGGATTTGGACAGACTCAAAAATATTGTAAATAATCTTTATTTAAAATTAAGCATTTCATATCGAGTACCTGTCCGCAGAAGTGATCATTCTGTACTTTTCGATATTCCGAGCTCACATATTAATTACGTGAAGAATCGCAGTCTTCGAATAATACAGACTACCTATAATGGCAGTTTTAGTAATTTTGTTGTGCTGACGACGCCGTTAATATCGCAGAATCCGAAGACGAGCCGGGGCCTAATGCTGGAATGACGTGACATTATGTAACCTGCTCGACAATAGTCGCTAAAACCCTTCGACAATTCAATTATAAAGCGAATGAAAACACGGCAACACTTAATACGCATTTATCTACGGGTTTCGTGTAACTTCCAAACTTATGTTGTTTATAATTAAACTTGCCCCTTGGAGTATTTCTTTTTACTTTTATTTGCGGAAACAACAGATGTTAGAAAAAAAATAATGAATTGTTACTACTACTTCTACTACTACCATCACGCCATTTTCCCGTAGGGGTAGGCAGAGAGAATGGACCACCACACACTTCTATCCTGGCATACATTCCTAGCTTCTCCACACTTCTCTCACACTTCTCCACATTCATACATCTTGTCATACATGCCCTTCGGTTCTGTCTGCTTTTGACATGACCAGACATAAGATTTTGGTTTATCTGATCATGCCACGTCTTTCTTAATCGTCCTCGTCTCACGTTGCCGTTCATTTTCGCCATATATACTTGTTTTACCATTCTTTCGTCGTCCATTCGTTCTACGTGACCAAACCATCTCAGAGACCCTTTCTTAATCTTATCAATTATACTTGTCTCAGATTTACACTCTCGCCTGATTTCATCATTCGTAACCCTGTCATACATTGATTTCTCACACATTCGTCTAAGAGATCGCATTTCAACCACGTTCACTCGGCTTTCATCCTTCCTCTGCTAGTTCCATGTTTCACTTCCATACATAAGTGTTGGGACTAAAACTCCGTTGTGAACTGCCAGTTTAGCTTCAATTGACATATTTTTATTAGAAATTACTGTGCTTAGTGCGCCGTTCATTTCGTTGCCCGCATTCACTCTTCTTTCAACATCTTTTTCTACTCTTCCATCTCTTGAAAACATGCTTCCCAGATACACAAATTCTTATACTTGCTCGAGACTTTCGTTGTTTACATTTATTATGCAGTCAGTAACCTCACTATCCCTTTCAAATATCATCACTTTTGACTTACTTTCGTAATAATAATGAAATGTAAAAAATAGATAGTACGTACATCCAGTTAAAGTTTTTCACAAATGTAACGATAGAACATATTCCACAATAAAGAAAAAAAACATAAAATATTGAATAAGAAAAGAAAAAAAGAGCACTGTACGAAGTTTGGGGATGAGGAAAAAGGAGTAGAGGAGAGAGATTTCAATAATATAATTGACCAATTTGAAATTAACTTACGATAATAACATATTAAAAATCAAAAAATTTCGTATCGAAGTTTGAAATCGACGACTGACAAAATAATTTGAAAATAGCGTTTCATTTTAGAAGCAATTGGAAATAAGCATAAATATATTATTGTGCGTTTCTTGATACCCACAATTTTCATTGCTTTTGTTAATTTCACCTTACGTTAGTTAAAATGAAATTGAAATACTCAAATAGTCATCCAAAGACGAACGGCAAGCGTTTTACACAAATAAAGTTCGACAACTGATGATACGATGTCGCCTTCGATTGTCAATGTCGACTGTTTTGAGGCACTCGAGGTAAATTCTACTGGTTTTTGATCGACTTCACTCGCATCGGTGGTCACTCGTCAATTTACATAAGTCGAATACGATTCTTAAGACGAATAAGCCCAGCAAAGGGTTCAGCTTGATAATGATAGGAAAGATAATCTTAAATGAAAGGAGTTTTGTTGTCACCGAGTATTGTATCAGGACTTAAGGCTGTAGTCGGTAAATTGAATCGTACGGTTTGCCGCCGAATGCGTAAAATATACCGCTTCAAGACAAAGCAATCAAAAAAAATATCCTGTTACATTGTATGTTCGTCAATTTTTACGTACTCTTCATACTTTGTTTGACAAAATGAGAAAGACAGAGATAGATAGAGTTTTTGCGTGATTATTTAATAGGTAAAATCTATAAATAGCACTCCTGACTAGCGTACTGCAGAGATAATGTAGAATTGTACAACTATCGGATAATCTGTGACATATGTTGATTTCTGGCTTCTGGGTAATTATGGATATTTGTATTTTCGAAGTTGACAGATAACACTGTTATGTTTTAATGAAAATGCACCATGTCACTAAAGTGAATGCCAAAAAAATAATGCACTTCATAATATTGTTTTCAAGAGAAAAATTATTTGATCTCATCAAATTACGTAAGTAAAAACATTTTTTGACAGTATGACATTTTATAATATTTTTCCTTTAAACTGATAAGTTTTTTGAATTTGCACTTGATCATGTATTTCGTAATAAAATTGGAAAAATATGGTAGATAAATTCTAAAAAATTAACAACATATAATGATAAAAGACTCGGCCAAATACCTAAAAATATTTTTATAGGTTAAGAATGTATTGTGTATATTATTTTAATTGATTTTATTTTCTTAGTTACTATTTAAGTTCAAAACCATGATAACTATCAATTAAGGTAAGCATTGCATTTAATCTACGTAAAATTTATAAATACATTTCATTCCAGGTGCAACAGACAAAAGAATAATGCAAAAGAATAAAGTCAAAAGGGTGCCTACCAACTTTTACACTAAAAACCTATAAAAGCACATTTAATCACCTATCTAAGAGTTGTGTATCAAGTTCTATATAGTAAAGCATGTATTCCACTCAGAAAATACTAAAAGGATGTCTACATAATCTTACATGAAAAAAACTAAAACGGTAATTCAAGCATTTTAAGAGTTTTGTGCATAGAGTGGAAACCTTGTATTGACAAAATACTGTAAGCGATTATTTTAATATGCATTGAGAAAATATAAATATGCTAAATTACTTACATAATAGTTTTATTTCTATTTTTACACCTATGTGAGAGTGACGTAAAATATTTTAAAAATATATACAAGTGTTTTAAACCTTTTCGAAGTAAATAGAATTTTGGATAGATCATCATCCCTATCACCTATTGGTGCATAAGGCATTGCATTTGAAAACAAAATACAGCGTATTTAATAATATATAACATGAAGGTAAGATGATCAATCCTGCAGTCCCGTGCCAGTCCAAGGAGAATTAAATATTGCAACGTAAAAACACATAAAAAAAATATTTCACTTAACCCTGCCAGAAATTGATCGTGGGACCGCTTGTAAGTAAAAATAAACAAATTGTGGAGGAAAATTTCATTTTTATTGAAAAAATACTAAGGTGCAAATGGTTCAAAAATATATATTATTGGGAAGAACCAGTAAAGAATCCCAATATTTTTGATAACAATAGATCGCTAGTTATTTTATGAAAAATACATTGTGAAAAAGAACTAAGAATATATTTCATGTTACAATGGTCTTGATTTAGGGGGGACAGGTTCAATCAAAGTTGTGTATCTGGAAACAGAAATTAAAAAAATAATAAAAGCAACATCTACATAAATTTAAAAAAAAAAAACCATTATAGTTGAAAGAGGGCGGAATTTCTAACTGGTGAGTATAATTTAACTTTTACTGGTTGATGGGATGTTTTCGTTAAACAGCTTTTTTTAACAATTTATGACTTTATTGGGGGCAACTTTTTTGTTTTCGATAGCCTCGAGAACATTTGGTGGATCTCTGATAGGCATGGATCGTGTAACTCGGGGGTCAACAAGCTCTGGAAGCAAACAGTTTAAATAAAAAGATTTTAATTTTATGTTGGGCTCCGGTCCACACTCCAAAAAGACATATATTTTTTTTAGTAATATGCAACTGTCCTTGAACTTGGTAATACCAATCGTGATTCTGATTTACATAATACTCGGTATGGTTTCTATTTATTTTCCAAAACTTAATTTTACCACTGTCGATGGCGGTTTCAACAGTCATAGTCATATTAGAAGCAGACGATGGACATTTTATTTCTATAATGATACCGCCATGATCCGTACTAATGTTATCTGGTGTGGCGCCTAGAAAACAATATTCACTATCAATAAACAGCCCACACTTCTGAAATTTGATATTTTCTTGAAGGCTTAATTGGTTTAATGCGGTCAGTTCATAATCCTGACCATATTTAATAGAAAAAATATTACTTAGCGATTTACTATATGGCATACTTTTAACTAACCCTGAACAACTAATTCCTATTCTTCTTTTACAAACTTTACCAAACCATGACGCAGTGAGTAAATTTCTACACTTTTCTAACCATTCCCCGCTATCTGATTGTAAAACCGTTCTTCTTTCTATCAAATTTCTTTCAGAATGATCGCCGATTCCATACCACTTGAAGATCCTGAGTAATTTTTAAAACATTCATGTTTTGGTGCCTCAATATTCTTATTAGTTGCTCTAGCACAAATCACACAGTATTTATTATAAACACCCATATATAGAACTTTCCCCGTACGAAACCCTACTATAGAAGCTGCGCCCGAGTTAGACGAGTAGTTGGTTTTGTATGATCTCTTAGACCAACACCCGTCAGCCACAACAGTTATCATTGGTTTACCATTTTCATCAATTTCACCATTCGCAGTAGCCAGTTGTCCCTCTTCTTTCGTTGCCTCCTCCATAACTTTTAGTTTCGCAGTATCCCACCATTCACACACTTTCTTATTGATCTTCAAATACTTCCATTTACTCATGCAAGGAATTCCAACAGCAGCAGTCAACTCTTGCAAACCACTATATCCAGAACCGATACTCGATATTCCAGACACAAACGATTCATTTAAACTCATTTCATTCGATCTGTCCTTGCAACAATTTACAGAAAAACATAATCCACACATATTACATTTTAAATTTAATATAGAATTAAAGCCATGCAACTTTTCATCCACAATCACCATATTCGTTCCTTTGCAATCAAACATGGAAGAATGAGAAAATATTTCCTGGATTTTAGTGAAAAATTCCTGGATGTCCACAACTCTCCTGCCTTCCAACTTAAAGGGGTGTAATGGCTGTGCTAGCAGTTCTGGAACTAGCTGTTGCGCCTGAAATAATACAGATTAATTAATAATCATAATCCGATTTAGATTTCATTAGCTATTTTAATGTAAATACTTAAAATATTCCTACTTCGATATGAATACTAACCTGACAACCGTCATCTTCTAGAATATCAGTTGAAAGATATTTCGCTGGAACACCCTAAAACATTTCAATTTGCATATTACCCAAAAGGCAAATATAACCCTACTTATTGATAGTCAATATTTAGAAAATAAGGGTTATAATAATTATTATTTGTACTTTTTTATTGTGAATGCAGACAATTGGTAGAATTCTTTGTACTTTATTACTTAATTAATTATTGTACTTTATTTTTTTAAATATATAAGAGCGTATACTGTGACGCGTTTCGTCTTGTTAGGACATTTTCAAACGACGGAATGCGTCACAATATAAACTCTGGTCTTTTTAAACAAATAAAGTAAAATAAAAATTCAATAAACGTGTTTTATTTAGGGATACATTACCAAATTCAAACTTATTTGTACATTTAGTATTGTTTTGTAAAATGTTGTAGGAATTTTATTTATCTAAGTAAATAAGACAATAACTTACAGTGTATTCTCCACAGGCCTTAGTTAATTTGAGCTTTTTTGAATCCTAAAATAAGCAAATAATAAACTGTTACATTTATTTGTAATGGTGATACAATGATTTATGTAAATCAAATGTCTGTCCTTTGTATTCTAAATTTTAATACTAATAAATTAATCAAATCCAACTTACATTGCATTTCTCCTTTGGAAATTGGGATTGATTTAGTTTTCGTTTGGTTTTTTCGGCATTGTTATGATAAAATCGGTCACTAAATATTCCAAATTTATGGATTAAAGTATCACTCGTCTTTGATTTCTATAATAAAGTAATTCTGATTGATAGAAAATATTATTAGTCTGAGGCCGGCTAAGCAAAACGTCAAACCATCACAATGAAGTTGGCTGCGTTCGCGACATTGTAATAATTATATGGCTGTTTAGTGTACACTTTGTACATAGTACCTACCGAGTGCTGGTATGTCCTAGATAAATGTGCAATTTGACCGTTTTTGTGTACGAGTAAAATGACGCCGTTAATTGTTATTTGAATATGACGTGAAATTACATTTTTGAATGATTTATCAAATTCGAACAAACTATTCATTCAAAAAATAACTTGGTTTTGATCCTGGTTTAAATTGTGTTAGAAGGAACACAAAAATAATATGTTTCGAACTAAATTTTGTTTTGAAAAAGGCATTAAAATTTTGAGCACAGAAAACACGTCCGTCTGCGGCCGCTCTGAGGGCCGATCTGAATGTAATAAAAACCCAAATAAGACATTGTTTAAAATTGAATATTACAACTAGAATTATCGTATTGAAAAAAAATAAAAAAATACAGTTCTATAAAAAAAGGTTTTAACTAAACTATTTCAATATTTTAAAATTTTTTATGGTGTTACTGATTGCATAATTTTACGTAGAAATAAAGGAAAAATTTATGTGATTTAAAATGCTTATATTTCTTTTCAAAAACAAAAAAATAAGATTCTGCCGCGGCCATCTCCTTTTTAAATTTATTATCTTCAAATCATTATTAAAAATTTAAGTTCAATACTTAGTCTTTATTGAGATCCCAGATTAATAAGCTTAGTCTAAATTTTGAAATTGCGTAATCTGCCGGTCTGAAAGTAATTATATATAAATAAAAAAATAAATTTAAAAAAAATACAGTTCTATAAAAAAAGGATTTAACTAAACTATTTCAATATTTTTAAATTTTTTATGGTATTACTGATTGCATAATTTACGTAGAAATAAAGGAAAATTTTACAAAAATTTATGTGCTTTAAAATGCTTATATTTCTTTTCAAAAACAAAAAAATAAAATTTTGCCGCGGCCATCTCCTTTTTAAATTTATTATCTTTAAATCATTTTAAAAAAAATCAGTTCAATACTTAGTCTTTATTGAGATCCCAGATTAATAAGCTTAGTCTAAATTTGAAATGGCGTAATCTGCCGGTCTAAAAGTAATTATATTTTAGTTATATGAAACTTTGAAGTACATTTTTTGATAGAAATACCTATAAAAAGTATTGTTTTTATCTCATACATAATTTTTAATTTTTTTTATTGCGCGATTTTTGACAAACATTCGTTTTAAAATGGCAAAATCGTATGATTTCCTAATTTTGCGTTCGTTTTACCAGACTACAGCCTTAAGGAGATGGGTGTTATCTTATATCGGGAGAGGGTAGAAGGCGGTAAGGGGTAGAGGGAATGAAGTAGTAGCAGGAGAGCAGGGGATGGTTGAGTAGAAAGATCTTAGCTTCTTGTCACACGTCAATATAATTTCATGAGATATATTTCTATTATGTAATAGCATTTCCGTAATCACCATCATTTTTTAAAACGTTTTTGTGCTTTGATTTACTTAAATATTTATATTTAAGTGCCACTTTAAGCAAGTCGTATATTTTTTGTATTTATTTTTTTAAAAGGAAACGAACAGTAATTTGCAAAACAAAACTTACATAAAATACATATGAAAAAAAATTACAAAATGACCATACTGGCTTCGTTTTTTTAATTTTGTTTTCTGTTAGATTGTTTTTCTTCCATTTAACAGTTGTAAATATTTTATGATTTGTTTCTAACTAATATTACCAACAATGTTTTGAGTTTGTCCAAATTTTTGTAGACACGGACTGGATTCAACCCCCTAGGGAGCTGTTAATATTAACATATTACAACAGAGATAAATAACATTTTATGGAAAGGAATATTAAATAACATTGACTGAAATGCGCTGATTATATTTTATGAAAATGTTTGGCGTTGTGGGAGAAGAAGAGAAGAGAAGGCAACTAATGTGGTGAATTTATGCAGTGCGATTTGCATGTTGGTTTAATTGGTGTCCTGACGAAGAGACGGGTATGTTTTGAAACGTACTATTATCTATAATCACGTAAAAAAATGTTTAACGGCTTAACAAGTTAATGCTTTAAATAATGATTTCATTTTTTTTACAATTTATCTTTTGATCAATTAAGGTAAAGTGGAGCGTCATCAAAACACAATGGAGGGAAACTTAAAATCATCACATAATATGACCTTCAGCTGGCCAAGGTCAGCCAATAATGATGCATCGATACATCTTGTACCTGTGTAAGTAAGTGGCTGTTTGCCCCATTTTAGACGACAGTAAAAACCCCACGACACGATCAAATAACATGAGGCGAATCGATTTTATAGTATATTAATATATTTTTTGAAAATAATAATAATGTTATAACCACCTACCGACTTTTCAATGTCAACCAGTTTTGAGACATATCTTTAATTTCAAACGAGATTGTGTTAACTGCTAACAGCATGTGTGTTAATTTGAAAATCTTATTTCGTAAAACGTTTTTTTCTGTGTTTTTATTTAAACTAATACATACTGTATTACTAATAGTTAGGCATTAACTTTGTAGTTAAACATTTTTGTATATGTTTTTTATACAACCACTTACTAAATGTTCTATATCTACATGTTTTAAGACGTACCTGCAAGATAAATGACCACTATAAGTGCTGCAAATATAATTTTGTTTTACGTTTATATTTATGTTTATATTTATGTTTATGTTTATGGTTTTATTTATGTTTATACGTACCTGTAAGAAAAAGCGTTAACCAATTCTTTTAAACAATCTACAATACAAAAAAAAAAAACCCAGAATATGCGACCAATATAACAATTTATTTACCGAGGCTGATATTTTTTGTGACAATGTATGTAAATTTAGTTAAAAAATTATAGAAATTTTGAAAGAAACAGATAATTAACTTTATTATTACATACATATTTTTTCATTTTGTTTCTTTTACATTTTATATTGAACATAATTTAAATTATGGTATTAAGTGTAAACAATTTTTTTGGTGTGTGCATGAGTGTCTTACACTAATATACAAAGATATTGTCAGTATTTGTGTTCATACTGTTTGTTTACCTAATAAAATAAATAAATATATAAATACCCTGGCATATTCTGCCACCAATATAACAATGGATTTACCGAGGCTGATATTTTTTGTTACGATGTATGTAAATTTAGGTTAAAAATCATAGAAATTTTGAGAGAAGCAGATATTTAACTTTATTATAATATACTTATGTTTTCATTTCTTTTCTTTTACAATTTTTATATTTAACATGATTTAAATTATTGTAATAAGTGTAAACAAGTGTTTTTGATATGTGTATGAGTCTCTTACACTAATATACAAAGAAATTGGCAATATTTGTGTACATATTGTTTGTTTACCTAAAAAAAAGGGTTAAACGTAAATAATATGGAGATATTACGCATTAAGAAAGCTTTAAAAATTAATGTTCCAATGAACAATAATCAAACAACCTTTCAATATAGCCCATTATAATGGTCATCCTATACCGATTAAACTCACGCCCCTCCCGATTTTTTTACCTAATAAGTGCATCTAAGGGTTGCTTAATATTATTTTCATTCATTTATTTATTCATACAAATTCCGAAAAAATGCAATTATATCGTATCCCAAACTCTATGAGGCCAAGAGCCCTGTGTAAGGTTGGGATATAACAAAATGGGAAATAGAAGCACGTACATAATTCAATAATAGCAAAAATAAAGGAATAATAATAAAACATAATGTATGGTATATTTGTTTCATATTTTTGTGCAGCAACTGTGGTGGAGGTGTATAGTGGGATTTGCATGTTGTTCAATTGATGTGTTGACGAAGAGACGGGTACGTCTCGAAACCGGTACACATAGAAAAGTCGGTTAGAGGTTTTATACAAATATTTAATTATATTTGGTACATATTTTTATTGATTTGTTTATTAATAAAAATATATACAGGGTGTTCATTAAGCCCTGTCACATCCGAAACCACAATGATCAGTATGGGCAAAAAGACAGATTAGAGTATTTAAAAAAATATTTAAAACAAAGAAAATTTTCAAAAATAAAATATTAAAAAAAACAAATGGTTGCTTACTTCTGCAGGGGAGAAGTAAGGGGAACGCGGAACAGTATCAGACTACTCTCTCCCCCTCCTTGTTTCTCCCCTGCAGAAGTAAGCAACCATTTGCTTTTTTAATTTTTAATTTTTATTTATTCGTTCTAAAAAAATATTTTAATATTCCAATATGTCTTCTTGCTCATACTGATCATCGTGGTTTTGGATGTGACAGGGTTTAATGAACACCTTGTATATAACAAAACAAAAAAAAACGTATCCCTAACTCTATGAGACCAAGAACCCTGTGTTGAGTTGGGATACAGCATAATAGAAAATGGAAGCATGCATATTATTAAAGAATACTACAAATTAAAATAATTACACAAACATAAATTTTAATGAACATCTGGACAATACTTTTAATAGTACTGTGTATAAATCTATGCCAAATCTATTTCGAATAGATAATGTGCATCAAGTCCCATAAAATACGTTATGTAACATAAGAATGAAGCAAATACGGTGCAGTGCCTACAATGAACGCAGTACGTATGACCAACTCGGCAAACGCACTAATTATTATTATTATAAGTAACTAATATAGCACCATTTTCGTAATAAAATACCTCAAGGGCGCTTTACATAGTGATTCTTTTAAATTTATAATTTAATTAAAATTATTTATTTTGTTGTCACATGCTACGGATTTATTCAAATGATTTAGAGAACAAGTGGGTTTTAAGTTTTTTCCGAAACATCACTTCACTCTCACAGCCTCGCACCTCTGCTGCAAGAGCATTCCATACTATAGGGCCTGCGACCGCAAATGCGCGTTCACTAAATTTAGTGCGCTGTTTGCGTAGAGGTATAATAACTTTTCCTCTCCCCATAGACGAAGCTGATCTAAGCGTGAGACGCCTGTCAACTAGTTCATCTGGAATGCATAGTTCCCTTAGATATTCCGGAGCAGAGTTGTGCAGTGATTTATACATAAGCCAACAGAGTTTGTATTCGACCCTCTGTGGAAAACGTAGCCAGTGTAGTTCCAGAAGTAGTGGAGTGATATGACTGAACTTTGAGATTCTGAAAATAAGTCTCGCTGCGGCATTCAATACAGATTGTAGGCGAGTCAATTTGTTCATTGGTAGACCTGCATAGATACCATTACAATAATCGACTCTAGACTCTACAAACGCATTTATTAATTGACGGGCGGCATCAACCGGCAAATTTTTGCGTATGCATTTAATTTGTCTCAGCTGGTAGAAGCATGAACTTATCGTTCTACTAATTTGAGCGTCAAGAGAAAGGTCAGAATTGAGTAAAACTCCCAGTTGTTTAACGGTGGGTAAAGCGGTACTACCTACATTGGGTAGGGCCGTATCCCTGGATCAAATTCTGTCGTCTGGCTGAAGCCACCCATAGTTGTTCAGTTTTTGATTTAATGTTAGTCTGTTTTCAGCCATCCAGTTTCCTATTTTCTCGATGTATCCATCAATTAAATTGACAAGCACACTTCTTTCGCCTGGTTTGCAATAAAAATAAATCTGAGTATAATCTGCGTAGCAGTGAGACCACAATACACATACACTAACTAGAACACCATAAGGCCGACTAATCTGCACTTTTGTTTCCTTTTGTGGGATTTCTACCTGAAAGTAAAGGCTGAATATACAGAAGAAGAAAATAAACTACAATCCACCCAAATTTCGCCGTGCCGTGTGGATTTAGACGATATGTGTAAAATGAGGGTATCAGCCGCTAGTTGGTACTTGATACTCGAGGGTTATATTAGTGATGTGCGAAACTAGTTTTTGAAAATAATCGAACAACTCATAACACGTAATAGAACTTTTAAATCGTTGAATAAATTAATAGTTTTTTTTTGCCATTTAATAAATGTTATTTATTAAACGGCACCAGTTCCTTTCTACAATATAGAATAAATAACATATTGAGTAAGTTAGACACAAAAATTAAAAAACAATATCAAAACATGGGTATAAAAAGAAAAAGAAAAATAACAAGAAAAATATATATACATGTATGTATGTCAGCATACAAAAGATATAAAAAAGTCGGTATATTATGAATGTAAAATAAAGTAACACCAGATCATTAGCATAAGTAGCTTTTGCAAATAATTCGTTAAACGTTACTATAGAACATCATATATTTATAAAGAGATGATTTGAATGCACAGAGACTCAACTTAAAAGTGTCGATATGAGAGGTATATTCATTTCGTGGTCTGTGTATACGCGGTATTGGTGAGTGCCAAAGATAGTTGGTTTGAGAAGGGTGACAATAATAACGACTATTTTGTCTAGTTCTACGTATTGGTATATGAATATTTATTAAATCCAAGAATTCGCAACAATTGAATTTAGAAGAAATGATTTCAAATAAAAATATTAGGTCAGTTATTTTCTTGCAATCCTCCAGAGAAGGTATATTTAAACAAATTGACAAAGACATGTAGTTAGTTTGATCTATAGGAATATGCAGTTTGAAATTAATGAATCTTAAACATTTTCGTTGGACACTATCAACATAATTTATGTGAATTTTGTAAAAAGGGGACCATATAGTAAAGTTGTACTCTGATTGGCTTCTAACCGAGGATATAATTATACACGAGTTTCATTATTTTAAATAGTTCAAAATCCTTTATTATATCTTCATCCTTTTTGTCTTTTTGTAGATCTGACGATTGATTTTGTTTAGACTACTCAGGCTCGTGGGCGCTGAGAGCCTTTAGGGAGGCGGAGGAAGGTCTAGCAAAAATTAAGGGAAATTGAGGCGGCAACGACTGATTTTAAAATATGCAAAAAATTATGTTTTCCTGACATTTTAAAACTAAAATTGTATGCTTAATTAATGATTGTTTTGTTTTATTTTTTCCATGTTTTTGTTATAATGGCTTTTTGTTATTCTTAGCCAGTATGCTGCTTGTTGCTTCACCTGTGTGTAAGAGGGCTGTCTTAAAAATGGTTCTTGTCTGACTCGAATTTTACATTTTCAAAGTGGGCGGTGGGTGTAATAACTAAAAAAACCAATGCTGCAGACCGTGTAGTGAAAAAAGTTCCTTCTCGGTAAAAATTTATTCTTGAAGGACTTAAAGTCACTCAGGAAGGCTATTGATATTGCAAGGACATGGCTGTTATTCCGGGAGCCAAACAAGCGAGACAGACGAAACAGCGACGTGGAAGAGAGCCTATTTTACTGCCTTATAAAGCCTTTGTGGGGAGCTTAACATATTAACATTTGATGCACTGGAACCTACCCACAGAATACCTAAATCTAAACAATGCCCCAATAGGCGAAACAAATGTCGAATATTTCGCTTTAAAAAATAGAAAAAAAAAATGACGACTAAATTAATGGTTTGATTTAAATATAAAAATATTTTTAATGTCGATTTAATCGATTAATTTTGTCGATAAAATAATAAATAATAATAATACCCATTTTATCCCAATAACAGGTTGCGCGCATCGCAAGTTGCATCCCCCCGCAGCGAGATATCCCCATCTAGCCTATTGATCCCCTAAACTGGGCCGCCTAACTTACCTTTTCAATTATTTCATGTGACATAATACCATTCCGTCCCAACCGAGAATACGTTATATGCACATCCTGTATCAACATACACATACTGTACACCCTGTATTGTGTATCCATTTAATATAACATAAAGGACCAAAAATATTCAACTGCTTACCACAGACGTTCAGGAAAAGAAAATTGATGGAACTTTCAATCGGTAATACCGTTTATTGTCCAACTAATGATAATGGCCTTTTTTTACATTTTTGCTCTGTAGCAATACTCAAATTGATAATTAAAAATCAGTGTTTATGGATACAGGCATGTATCGAAGAAATATTCCACAAATCACAACTTATGACACCAAAGCAATTATACGCTAAAATGATACTTGCTTACAGATTTAAAAATTATTCTTACTCAAATGAAAGACATAAACCCAACAATACAACACAAACAAAATTACAATATAATCACTAGATCCTCAACACAAAGACAACTTAAACAAATACCACTTTTAAACAATGGGATTTTGAGTATAATGCAATTAAAATCTATAACCTACTTTTACTGTCTATTAAACCGATTAGAAATGAGAAAATGTTTAAAAAGGCTATAAAAAAATGGATAATGGAGCTGGGTGGAAGGAAAATGGAGTGTCTCATTCGCCCAAATCAATATTGAATAAACTGCTCCACAAATGTATAGTTTATGTTATGTTTTTGTTATTTTGTTGTATGTTTTAAAATATAAATAATATAGGTGTACATAAATTAAATATAAATTTCTGAACATTTCGTTAAGTATCTTTGTAAACTAAGTCTTTTTTATTTATTCTCACATGTAAAAACATTTATAAAAAAGTATATTTTTAATTGTCTCCGGCACAGGTAACCCCAGTGAGGTCACACTTTTTTATTATTAATCTTTGTTTACAAGGGAAAAAAAAAAAAAAAACACAAAAATTAAATAAAAAAAGTCGTGTAAAACTATTTCACATTCCAAATTTGTAATTGCTTCCTTAAGAGGAAACTGTCATGAAATATATCGATATCCGAGGTGATACAATTATTTTTTTAAAAATCTACTTTTCACATAAAATATGAATTTTTTAAATTTTTTTAAAACATTTTTTAATTCTTTTTTTTACAGGACTAACAAAGCTAATTAAAATGGCTTGTCGGTAAAGATCCTTTACATGAAAACATATGATAACACTACATAATTGTACAATAATAATTACTACTAACTTAAATATAAGGAGTAAAAAATATATACAATTTATATTTTCAAATAAATATCAAGATTGCTTTACCTATCAGTAAGGGTATTAGTAGGTTGGTTCTGTATCGTGCTGGCTAGAACAACCTGTGTAGCTTTTGTGGAAGATAATTATCGGGGATAAATGTAAATCAATCCAGAATATAAGAATTAACTAAATTTAACTAAATTCTAAGTATTTTTAGAACCCGAATATTTGAAATAAATATCTGGGCATTCTATCAAAACAAACCAAAAACTTCTGAAACATTAGGACCCAATATAACACGCACCATTTCGGTAATTTGTTGGAAAAAGTGGCGAAATATTTGGCCGACAGAATGCGCAACGTAACTGCTAGTCGCGAAGACATTAATATTTAATTATTTCTTTACTAACCCTTACGGATTATTACATCCATTTTACAAAAATAATTTTTATTTTTTTATTTATACTCCTTTGATGATAATTATATTTTTTACGCCTTTTGAAAAGTTTGTCTGAGTCTTTTGTTCAGTTTTGTATGGCAGTTTATTGTATAATTTCAGTCCCTGATTTATTAGTCTCGATTGTCCTTGTCTTGTTTTGGGAATGCTGTATTGTTCTGATATTCTTGTATCATATCTATGTTTATTACATTTTTTTTAAGTTTAAGTTCTTTGTCTACAATGATATCAGTGGCTTACTTAATAAACATACTAATAAATTCTATAGATTCTAGTTGAAAAGGTTTATTCACATTTAATTGTTTTTTTTTTTAAATATTTTTTTTAGTTGGTGTTAGATAAAAGAGGTCATATACTAGCTTATATATCGGAAATCATTTAAAAAAAAAATATGTGCTCACTCATTTTTTCGAACACTAACTCATTTCTACGAATATTTGCTGTTTTTTTTTATTTATTTAAATGGTGTATCGAGTCTAAAAAAATACCCGATAGAAATAAAACAATGGATTATTTATTGTTTCAGCATTTACTTTGTGGAAAAACATTTTTTATTTATTTATAATAAAACACCTTGTATATTTTTTACCATATAGGAGTTTAATAAAATAACATGTTATTTTAATATAATAACGTGCTTTTGTAAAACATGTGGTAAAAAATTACAAAAAGTTTTATTTGAAATAAATTTAAAACAATGTATATTATAAAAAAGGAAATAATACGATTTAACCATTTTAAAACGCCGTTTTTTTAAAAGTGCCCAATCAAAAAAATTAAGTAAACACGCATTCGATAAAAGCGATGTTTTTTCAGGTATTTCTTTTTAAAAATATTTTTTTATGTTTTTAACAATTAAAATATAATTACTTTTCAAGTTGCATATAACGCTTGTTAAAATTAAGACCAAACTCTTGTACATCAAAATAAAATCAACACAGTCATAGTTAATAAACAACAAATATCAAGACCAATTATGCGTTAAAACCCTTATCAAACATATGAATATAGGAACAAAAACGTAAAAACCTAAACGTACATTTCGCCAGGAGTGAAAGAAAGTGGGATGGAAAAATAAAGACAGAAAAAAAAGGCAGAAGAAAGAGTAAGTAAATATAAACATGGATTATTTCATAAAGATTAAGTATTAAAGAAAATTAGTTGAAATGATTTGAACATAATATATTGAACAAAAGAACTAAGGGGGCAAAATCTTATATTTGTATGTTTTAAAATAGTATTTGAAATTACCTAGATTTTGTGGAATACTTCTTTAATTCTTTAATTCTCCATAAATCTTCCTATGGTCGTTTTTAAAAATTAAAATATTAATTGATTTAACAAAAAACGTAATGCCTGCCTCAAACAAGGTTATAGTGTAATTCTTGTTTTATATTTAAAGCACTTATGTTGTGGGTACTAATTATTAATTAAATAAGATTAAAAAATAACACGAAAGTCCCGGATAGCCGTGTAAATGTCAAACCCCCTCTGACGGAAGAATCCTAAATAATTCCAACCCTATTCAATCAAGCGCAGGTTAATTTTTAAGAAGAACAGACATTGTAGGGGTCACTTGGAGGTGGCTCGGTGACGTCAGACCCGCCCCGAACCCTTATTAATGATAAATTTAATTTAAATTATTAAATTGTGATGTGCGTCAGATTCCAAACAATAACGTCAAGAAAGGGGCACACAAAAATTTAATTGCTTGTTGTTTTTTTATGATTTATAATGACGTCATTAAAAAGATGTTTTGTTCTGCCAAATTTCGCGTTTCGAAAACATTGTTTGGTTGTGTTTATAAAATATTTATTTATTTATTTCATACTTTATATACATAAACGGGCGGGTATATTGCCTTAAGGCAATTTCTTCCTACCTACCCAAACCGTTCAGTTTGAGAAATTTATAAGTACACGAACATATTGAATCTTACAATTGTATACAAAATTTAAAACAAAGATTACCAAAGTAAAAATATAAACAAAATTAACAATATACTATGAAGAGAAGAAAGAGGGTGGGAAGAAAAGAAGAAGGATAAAGTAACTACTTAAATATTTAGATAGTGACATTTCAATCTTGACTTAAATGTAAATAAATAAAAAAATAATAATTTACAATAAACTATGAAGAGAGGAGAGGCATTAGGAATTCATTTGTACTGCAAATTTTTTCCAAAATAGTTTAAAAAACGATAAAATAGTTTAAATACATTTCATGTTAACGTTCTATAAATAATTCGTTAATCGTTAATTCCTTTTCTCGACTATATGACCCATTTTACATACATAGATCTTATAAATCCACAGGACACGGTAAAATTAGGGTGGATCGATTTAAATTATAAGTTTTTTATTTGTATTATTTATTGAATCAGCATTAACTTTGTGGAATAACATTTTTTAAAAGGAATAACCCGAATTACAGGCAATCGAAGATAGCTCTAATAACTTTCTACTGTAATCCAGGCCTAGAAGGCACTTTTTTAACGTAAAAATGCTCAAGTGATGTGCATATATTATTTGGAAAAAAATTCGTGTGTTTTAGCTCTTTAACTTCAGAAATATCAACAGTTGGATGAATTGGAGGAATATAAATGTTCAAATACAGGCAGAATAGTGAATGTGATACAGTGTGTAAAGTAGTAACTTAAACCTGCTAATGACAGGTCATAAACCCTGTAAATATAATACCATAATATAAATGTTTTTTATCTCTGTTGTAATACATTCATATTTATATTATTAAATCTCAAGGGGGTTCAATCCAGTCCTTGTCTACAATTATTTTTAAAACTCAATGTATTGCGATAAAACCAACATGCCCGTGAAGATGTTAAAAAAATTTCAGGCGTTGACTTGTGTGAGGGTGATATAATTCAATCAGATGAATCTCACCGCCATTAATAAAGGTTTCAACTCTTTAACTTAAAAAAAATCAACTAATGAAAGCATATAATGAGTATAGATGTTCAAGCATAGGCAGAATGGTGAATGTCACAGTTTGTAAAATGGCCACTTAAACTAGCCAATGAATGTAAATGCCTAGTCTCATATATTTCCGTCTTTGAAATGTTCTTCATTATTGTTGTAATATATTAAATACAAACAAGAGTAATTAGATACTCCACTCTGAAGCTGCAAATTAAAAAAAAAAAATGCAACCTTCGGTCAAAGAGGATTGGCCTACTACTCGGTAAAGTGCACAATGTACTTCCATTATCCTTAAGGACAATTAGAAAGTTCTCAGAATATAAAATTGCTATTAAGAAATGGATAGTAGAGGTAGGTTGCACACGGATCGATGAGTGGATCAAGCCTAATGTTTAAATTGTGTGTACTGTTTATGAAATTTGGTCTATTGGTCTATAAAAATTGGTTATGTTTTTTATGATTATTTTAGTTTATATTGTTTTTTATGTTAATGATAATTAAGTTAATTGGATAAATAACGTTTTTTATTATGATTATTATGTTAACTTTGTTAAACAAGTAATTTAAGGCATGCTTCACATTTTGTAAAATGTTTCCCACGGCACGGGACACCCCAGTGAGGGAACATTATTATGTATAAAAAAAGAATACAAACAATGTAAATGTATAAATAAATAAATAAATATGTTTAAATGCAATAATTCGGGTTGTGATCTCGTAGCTTAGTGTCGCGGACTCATGGATCAGAGGTCCGGGGTTCTAACCCCACTCTACGACAACTTGGTTCCTATTTTCTAATATTCAGTTATTTACAATTATTTGAAAATGGCTCCGAGTTTTTAATTATATGGGTAAATCAAAAGAAATGATAAAAGGTACTCGCAAAGTTTTGTTTTTGACCAAATAAAGCTTAGCCGAAATAAAGTGAGGGTTATCTCTAGAGCCCGCCCAGGGCCCTGCAGATTGAACGAACACCTTGCCAGAATGAACCTTTCTAAAACTTCTAGATGTAGGTTCTGCGGTGCAGACGAGGAAACACCTATACACATTCTATATGAATGTGATGCTTTACATTGTAAAAAAGGCCTCATCCTCGGGGGACCACTGGTTTAACCTGAGGATGTTAAGGAGCTCGCTCCCTGCCTAATAGACCGATACTTTACAGATCTGGGCTTGGAGGGGAGCTTTAGCAAAATGTAATCTCTCGCCTTCCACACAGTAGCCAGGCTCTTTATAGACCTGTAGCTCAATCGCAAACAGCTATTGACGTGCTTAAAAACATGCTAAGCATTTGAGCGATCACAGTGAACAATAATGAACATGCTTAAGTTATCGCAGTCATAAGTCAACGCTCGTGTTGGTTTGTTTTTTGTTATCCTTGAAAATAAATACAGTTCACTGGCGAAATATCGCCGTTTACTAAAAAAATAAGTCCTTGTCTACAAAAATTTGGACCAACTCAAAATATTGTTGATAAATCCACCTGGTCCATTTAGAAGTATAGAAATTTAAAAAATAAAATTTTCAAGCGTTGCCTAGTATGTAGGTGAAATAATTCAATTAGATGAATCTCACACGCATAAATAAAGGTTTCAGCTCTTTAACTTCACAAAAATCAACAGATGAAAGAATTGAAGGAATATAGATGTTCAAATATGGGCAGAATGGTGAATGTTACACAGTGTGTAAAGTGGCCACTTAAACCAGCCAATGACAGGTCATAAGCCCTGTAGATGCTTAGACTTCTATATTACCTTCTCTTAAATGTTCTTCACTTTGTTGTAATATGTTAATATAAAAAAAATATTACAATATATACAAAATAGTAAGCAGTATCTAAAACAAAAAAGTAAAAATTGTGACTGCTTTTCTTGACATTTGGCTTGACAACTGCCGGCTTATTGAAATGAATAGCATGATAAATAATAAATAAATAAATAAAAGTAGCAGTTTTGAAGTTTTTTCATATTTACACCGGTGAAATTCAAATATGTGATTGTGCAGCAGGATTATACGTCGCAAAACATAAATAGTTTGAAATTTAATATTAGGTCTTCACGGATGTTGCATTGTGATCGCGAATACGATAAACAACCATGGTGAAATGTTGCTATCACGTCGCTTATTAGCACGCCGATAGTTATTTGTGATTGAGCTGCTGGGCTTGGAGGGCGATAACTATTCACGTAATCCGTCAGAATAGATCTTCACAGGCCGCGGTCTCAATTTGGAACTAAGATCACAAATTGACAATACTGCAGTCAGGGGGTACAATGAATGTTTTTGAAATTTCTATGGTTCCACGGTTTGATTGAATTTAAAACTAAAGAAAGACACGTCTTTATGAACGGTTTCGGGAAAGGGGTCTCTGCTTTCACTGTAGGTCGCAGTGACGTCAAAAGCTTGCATAGCACTGCCCCCCCTCTAAGAATATGAATAAGAATAAATAAAAATAACGTAATTAATTATGTTTTACATAAATAAATATAAATAAATAAAAACTTACCAAGTTCATACTCCGTCTCCTGATCTTCTGCTATGGTCTCCATTGGCATGCAAAGACAGCCGTTATGTAAAGGTTGCATAAGGGTCCTCGTCGGGTGTCAGCATACTTGCGCATTCCTCGGATGCCGAACTCTTCCGACTTTTGCCGAACCAACACGAACGCGAACAAATCCTCTATCAATATCAATACACTACCGCTAAATTAATTAATTGATAATTGGCCGGGATTAATGAGTACTCTCACTTTTCAAAAGCACTTGATAGCAAATGGGATTTATTTAATATTTATTGGTCCGTATAATTGTATTACCTATTCCGTATACACATACACACACATATTAACATCTAATGGCACTTAACTTTTTCACTAATGGTTTTTATTTTATTAGTTTTACTTCAAAATTAATCACAGACAATATATTTCTACTATAATGTGCAAAAAGCACAGTTTTCTATTTTATTTCTATGGTTTCTTCATTCTTTTGACGTTTCTAAGGTTCAAGAGTATATTATATGTATTATAAACAGACAAATTGTTATTTTAGCCGGAACACATATTGGCTGGCCAAATCATAAAACGGCGCCGTATTGTAAAAGGGTCAATCGACGATTAGCCGTTTTGCATTTGGCTAAACAACTTGTCATATTGTATGGGATATTTATCATCCAATTTGGCAATAATTCAGTTTATCATGTAAATGAAGCTAAAGTGACCATGGTATCGTATGAAAAACAGACATCCTCCTAATATTACTGTATACTATTCTATGAACTAAAATGAACAATATAATCGTTTTCATTTTCATTTTTTTAAATAAGACTATTTATTTATAAAAATGCATAAATATTATGTAATATTTTTTCATACTTCCCCATGATTTTTATTGTGTTTAACCGTGACGTCCTGATATTTAAAAGTGCATTCCAATCAGATTTTTTCCGTAAAGTCCTATTAATTTGTACCCACTTATTTATTTTTACTTGATTTTTGGTAATGCGAAAATAATATTCATACATATAGTGCACCCCTGTTGATAAGAAGAGCAGAGTTTGAATTTTGGACAAGAAACTCTGTTTCTTCGGTTACATAAAAGCATCATAAAGTAAAGTTTTGTAAGTATACTTAAAAATGTTTAATCTCAAGATTCCTCTTAAGCTCTTCCGCGTTTCCGCGCGATCTTATTTTTCTTCGTAAAATTATTTTCTCTTTGGATTATTTCACGAGAGCAGTGATTTTTTTACACAGTATAAGTATTTACTATTGACATGTTTCTGTTGATTTGATTTTTTTGATAAATTGTTTATTATGGGAGCTAACACCATCCAAAAACTCGTAAAAATGGCTAGTTTTATCCGCTGTCTTCAAGCGCACGGTAAACAAATATGTTAACTGTTTAAAAAACCGCTAGATCAGATAAAGATAATTTTATTCTGATTGCTTACTTTAGAAGATCGCCGTCTACTGTTGGACATGGGAGTGCTTCATGACATAATTAGTGGACGCCTTGATAGTCCGGCTCTTTTGTCGGAGTTATCATTAAATGTCCCCGGCTACCGCACCCGTCACACGTCGAGCTCTCTATTTCATCTGCCAGCAGTTCGTACGAACTACGCCCAGAGCTCTCCACTTATACGTTTTGTTAGTGAATATAATTTGAACTTTCCCCTTATTGATCCATTTGATTGTAAAAAAATAACATTTAAAATGCGCGTCTTAAAACATACTTTTTTGTCTTATACTTAGTTTCAATAATAAAGTCTTATTTTATCTTATTTTATTTTATTATATTTTTTATCTCTAATTCTTAATATTTTAAATATACTTATATTTTCGACACATGACACTTGTGCAATATTTACACACATGTCCACCCTCATTCCAATATAACACCCCCCCTCTCACTCACTTACACTCACACAAACACACTAGTATGTATTTTTTTTTTTTATATCCCTACAGAGATGAGGTAGAATTTTTTCAAATTCAGGATTATGGATATTCGAGCGTTTACAGGGCTTATGACCTGTCATTGGTTGGGTTAAGTGGCCACTTTATGTAGGTACTACAACATTCCCCACTAGTATGTATTTAATGTATTTCTGTGGATATCTGTCATTGGTTTTATTCTCTGTATATTTTATTTGTTGTATTTTTGTTACATGTATTACTGTTGATATCCCTAATAAATAAAATAAAATAATTTTTCTAAAAAAATAACAAAATCGGATTGATTGGAAATACTGCTCTCAAAAAAAGACTCGAAGAAGAGATTAATTTGTTACCTCCGGGGGTGGTCTTTGCTATACCGAAGCATTTTAGGTATAGATAATAATATAACGCAATAATAAAAAATACACTGCTCCATAATCAGTATGTTTAATATTTCTCTGTCGAATATGTTGCTTCCCGCACGGTCAACACCCTAATACGGTCAAGCGGCGTGGGGAGGTAGTTCTGATACGTGGCGAGAGGGAGACAGATAGAGCGGACGAGAACAGCACGCTATTCCTCTCATGACGTGATTGGTCGGCTAACTCACACCCGCTATTGGCCGGCCGGTGTAGACCGTGCATATTTTCTGTGTTTAAATAGGCCGCAAGGCCCCATAATAAATCAGTCTCCCTCTACTACTCGTGATTGAATCATCTCTCCGTTCTACGTTCTGCCGATACCGACTAGTCCACGAGACTTTCGACTACTGGAATTCTCTCTTTCAGATCCCGACCACGACGCTTTCTTCTGGATTTAAAGTTGTCTTAAGGACTACAAGTCAAATCGGTTTTAATTGTAGTTTGAGGCGAGTGGGTGCTCAGTTCTTTGATTTCCACGGCCTAGTGAACGCGGTGGACCTGCTAAACTCGCCGGTAGCGCGTCAGCTACAATATCTGATTTGAACTAAATACAATAATTGACATCAAACCTTCGATAGTGTTTATTAAATACATTATAAATTCCAATCTTTTAATAGCAAAGCTTTGCTCGATTTAGCTCGTAATTACTAAAAGTCAGTTAAATTAGCTTTTTTGCAGTATAAAGTTTTCATACTACATTTCAACTAGTTTTGGGCTTTTTTTTATTGATTCATACTATACAATTTTTTACAATTAATCATTATCATCATAGAAAAATGATGAAAGAAAATAAATACAATTTATAAATTTCTTTACGATTTACTTTTTTTTCGCATTTTTCAAGATAGTTGATTTTTCGAGTTACAGTGGTTAAGGGATCGCTCTCCAGTATTGTTAACACGTGAAACTAGAACGTTGCAAAGTAGTCCATTTTTATGACAACCATTTTGTCAATTTACTAATTTTATTTTCGAGAAATTTTGCAGGACAATGAAGAACTTCAGCTTCGTTAAATTTGGCAAAGGTTCTTGAAAATGTAAAAATAAAATAATAAAAGCGAATGACTTTGAACGATGTATCAACCAAGATAAGAGAGTTGTGTAAGATATCCGGTCCACGGTACGTCAACGGACCAATCGGCAGAACTGACCGAGAAGAAGCGAAAGAGAACTTGAGACTTTACACGCGGAGTAATTTCAGAAATACAAAACGTTAAAACATCATAGCGCTGATGATACAATACACATTTTTTAAAAATATATTTAAATTGGATAAGTTTTATAGTATTTTAACTTATCATATAAATTAAAATTAACACACTGTACTTCCTCACGAAATGTTTTGATTTTTACCACGTGCAAGAAATATTTTTTTATATGCGATCTCCGTAGCACTAAAGTTCTTCATTGAAAATCCAGCAAACACCCGTTTGCAAGATGTCTATTTAATTATACTCTAACCGTTGTATACAAACAACACATGTAAAATATAAATCGTATTGGACAACGAACTGAAGGGTTGAAAGGGTTAGCGAGGATAGTTTAGCAGTAGATTAGTGAGGGTTAGTGAAAGATTATAAGGGGTAATTACATACGTCACATGATGATAATATAATTTGACACTTAAATCTCGTGTAATAGAAAATATCAACAAAAACATACGGTAGATACTATTTACAAAATAGATTATATCATACAAATTTACGAAGAATAAAAAATAACCGAATTTGGGATGATTAAGCCAAATAAATAAACCGAATCAGATACCATAATAATACCGAAATTCCTAAAGTTTACCGAAGTCATTCTTATTTTTAGAAATGGGAATCAGTGCTATGCAAGCTCCTGACGTCACTGCGAACTGTGAAGATCTGTTGTGATGGGTCCCCACGAATAGTTCTCGCCCTCCATGCTATAAAGAGCCTGACTACTGTGTGGAAGGCGAGAGCTCTCATTTCGTTTAATCTCCCCCTTCAAGCCCAGATCCGAAAATAAATATCGTATTTTCCATTGTTTTCTACTTTATTCCCTGGATTGAACGCGAACAGAAGGTGCCAAAAATGCTCACTTTCAACTTTACATTCGGTTTTGAAGGCTTGTAATCAAATTTTATAATAGATGTCACGTAAAAACAAACGTAGTGTGGTGATCAGTTCATTTATCTACCATGCAAGAGGTCTTGGGTTCGATTCCCGACATGGTTCACATGAAATATTTATACAAAAAGGCGTTTTTACCCTAGAATATTTCATAGTCCCTGGACTGGGACCTGAAGCGCAAGACTGATCAACTTACCTTGATGTAATAAAAAAAATATCAAGATACGCTGCGATTGGTTAACCAATGCACCATAAGGTGTGGAAAGGGAATGATGATGATGAAAAACGAACACATTTCTTGTAGAACAGAACATTTTCTTTCGAATGACGAAGTCTTAAAACTCTCAGTGACATACATAAATAAATATAAAAATATCAACTTACTTTTAATGGATTTTTAGTAATACTTAAATAATTTCAATTAACATTCGATACATTTAAAAAAAACGGATTCTTTTACAAAATGTCCCACTGTTGGTAAATAGCGCAGAGTTTGACATTTGCAAAAAAAAATCTATATTTAAAAATGAATTATTTGTACCTAATTAAATTCAATAGTTGAATAGGAAAAGTTTTTAGTTCTGGAATTCAATCATAAACAAGTATCTAGGTACCTACATTTCAATGAAAAGTATTATTCCTTTTATCTGGACAGTTTTTGCACGCTTTCACGACACAATCATGCATATTTTTTTCATTTATTTTGGTTCCGAATTAAATGTTAAGGTCACGTCAAAACACAGATGGCGGTTAAAAAATGACTAAATTCGCATCGGGCATGAGTTGAGTGTCATAGTTTTAAAAGGCTCAGGGTAGAACGCGGTCTGACTTTTCTTCATTAACACGTATTCCCCTATTTTTTCCATGGATCATGGCACTAGAGTATTGATTTTTGCATGATTTTGATTTGAGCACGACGAGGACTCTTAGCCAATCACATGAGATAAAACGGAAAACTAACCCTTATTACAGAAAACGTTATGAGGAGATAGATACCGTATGTAACATTTTGGGCGAAGAAAGTTTCCTCGCTGGGTTGGTCGGTTGGCTCGTCTCCCGGCTAATTGGTTGGATGTTGTAGGAGGCGAAAGCGGAGGGGACTAAGGTGGAGAGGAGGGGATATTGATGTAGTAATTAGTATTGATGACGAGGTCAGATTACTGAAAGTCGGCGGTTATCAGTTGCTTGAGATCAAAGTTAGGAGATTTACTTGTAACATTTATAATCATACTTTTTTGATATATATTTTGATTGAATTTTTTTCGTAGCTATTTATTTATTATTATTATCACATCATAAAATTATAAATTTATAAGAAGTTTCTTAGACTGTCTAACTAGGGTTATTTACCCCGTTCTAATACAATGATAATATTGTAAAATTAGTGATATTATTTTTTCTGGCATTGATTGAAAACACCGTTTATTTTTTTGTTGTAATTTATATGTTATTCTAAAAATACTAATAATTAAAACCAAAATAAATGTACAACTGTAATACGTCACTCCTCATAATGTACACAAGAATTTATTTTTCTTTTATGAAATGGGAAACGTTAATGTAAATATGTGTATTTGAATTACGTTTAAAAAATATATTTAGTAGTTTAGTAGTAGTAAAAATAAAGTTAAATACAGTAAAAACATATTTGAAAAAAAAACCAAAAAACATGGTAAAAGACAAAGTAAAAAACATATCGAAAAACATACTAAAAAATCAATAAAGTGCAAGAAACAAAATATTATTATAATATAAACAAACAAAGCTCATTTTAATCTTGTAAAAAAGAACGAGAAAATATAAGCTTTTGTTTATATATTATAAGCTTTGCGAATTCTTTGTGGAAATAATTCGTCATGTATCTCTTCTGGTCTAGACCAATGCAAATATAATATTTTTTAATCGATCTTATTCTAATCTTTCTTGTTTCAAATTATTATCTATATCAGGACAATGCCCGCGTTCGAACTAATTTTGGGTAAAATGTTCCGATGTTCATGTAACGCACGGGATGTTTCATAACTTTCTTTCGCATGAGAAAATCTAGAGATAAGACATTAGCTTTGGGACAGTTGCAGAAATGAACCGCGCATCGACATAACATGAATATTTGACGATGCACAATAGTATTCTTGTATATTCAGATAAAATCTATAAAAAAAATGAAGAAAAATAGGCCATTACGTATTTAAATTGATATTATTTAGTAGTATTTTTAGTCAATTTTGGGGGTCATTGAGCCAATGGGCCATAAGGAAAAGCCGCCACTTGTAAAACACTTTGTTTTGTTGATAAATATTGTCATATTGCATAATTTTGCATTCTGATTGAACACTTGCAGTAATTCAACATTTTTTTTAGTATATCCAAATGCCTGCAGACTGGCTGGATTTTCTCAATTGGTTCAGCCGGATGAATCTCACTCGCGTGATAAAGGTTTCAGCTCTTTTACTTCACAAAAGTCAACAGATGGAAGAGTGGAGGAAATGTGGATGTTCGAACATAGGCAGAATGGTAAAGTGGCCACTTAAACCAGCCAATGACAGATCATAAGCCCTGTAAATGCCTAGACTGCCATATTCCCTTCTCAAAAATGATTTCCTTCTCTGTTGCAACAAATTTAAACATGCAATAGTCATTGCAGGTCATTCATTCCTTAAAATGAGCCATTTATTTTATTGGCTAGTTGGAAGAAATTGCCGTTTGGCAATAGTACGGCCAATGTACAAAAAGGTTAAATTAATAAAAAATTAAATAAACAAAGCAATCTCTTTTGTTGATAGTTAAATTAACAAATGAAGATCAAAACGTTCGATTCATTTTTTCATACCTTTAAGAAATATACTAAGGATTAAAGAACTAAAACAATTGTATTTTGGATTGGTAAATTCAATACTCACGTATGGTCTGATTGGCTGGGGAAGCTGCACTAAAACGATTATGGCTTCAGCAGCTATAGCTCAAAAATCAGTGTTAAGAGTTATATTAAAAAAACCATACCGGTACCCGAGTGATTCGCTCTTCAAAGAATTTCAAGTGCTGGATATTCGTCAACAGTATATATTGAGGTCAGTAGCGGTCACACATCTCAACAGGGAAAAATACGCAAGGGTTTGTCATGTTCATAATACTAGACACTCCAATAAGGATCTGATTCTACAGAGAGGAGTCAATACTTTTTTGGCTCAAAGGCAGCAATATTATATAGGCTCGAGGGTATATAACCTTATCCCAGTTTCGTGGAAATGTGGTGGGATTGCCAGGCTGAGGAAGGTGTTGACTGATTCTTAATCCATATTGGTCGGAGGGAGTCAGAGAATTTGTTGTCCGATGTAGAAGGACGTAAGCTGGTTGCTTGTTTTACTAGTAATGACTTGGGACTTAGGGTATAGAGATTTTGGTATTATTTATGTTTTCTCTGGATATTCATTGTTTACCTTTAAGACTGAAAAAGCACACATTATGATAAAACTGTAAATACTTTTAAATATCATTATAAAATACATAATTTACTGCCTTAGAACGGGGAAGCTATCCCTAGTTAGGCAGTTTAGATGAACCAACAGCAAAAATAAAAAATATGTATGCTTACTTTTACTACTGAATTAATTTGTTCTATAAATAATTACTTGTATATTGCTGTAATAAATATGTGAAATAATAAAAAATAAAAAAAATAATAATAATAAAAACAAGAAGCCTTTTGTTGAAAGGCATTGTCTGCTGTTGAGTAAAAAAAAAATAGAGTAATAATAATTTAATAACATTAAAATTACGAAGCATTTTCAATCATCACGAGATTTGATTCATCTCACCCCAAACACACCCCTTCTAACGAAGTATTTTCGGAAAAAAACACGAGAATAGAAAGGCCGGCGAAAGTGCCAAACTTGAATGATTGATACCCCGAGGTATATGCGAGAGATAGGACAAAAGAAAGTATAGATGAGAACAGAAGTTTGACGAAGTGATGGGAATCAATGCTATTTTTTATAATTTCAATAGCGTGCTTACAGAAATAGCATATAAATTTCGATCACTGACACTTCTTATAAAAAAGCTTCAAATCTTAATTTGGGCAACGTGGAAATTTCAATCTTTGTCCAGCAAATGTAAAATGCAGTTCGGGCGTTCAGTTAGAACCAGAACTCTGAACAAGATTCATTTCGCATTTTCGACTCAATGGCTGCTCCTAGGTAAATAACCTGAATTATGAAATCGAGCTCGAGATCCTAGGTCCAATTTTTGGTAGGTTGGATGTGAAATAGTCATTTTAAAGGTTGTTCATACTGCAGTATTTTATTATTCATCGTCTTGTAAAACTCAAGATAAAATCTGAACTTTTTTGGTCATCGTGTCTTGACGTCATTGAATAATTTTAAAAACTTTTTTATGTCTGTTTCTATTATATTTGTAATTTCGACTTTAGATAAAAACGTATCTGGTTAGCATTTAAAAATGGACTTTAGCTCATAAATTAAAAGTAAATTAATTAATATAATTTAGAAATTTAATTAGCGTTTGCTAAAGGATGATCGCGATTTCACGATGCTTAAGCTAAATATTCCATTACTAGTGTTGAGTACAAAAGTTTAGTATGGAGGCCAGTTTTCTTTCATTGTCGAATACGCATTTTGTGTTCCATTTATTCCTTACCATAGCGCACGCTTAATACTAAAGTGTCGCAAATCAAAAACATACATTTAAAATCAGTATTTCGTGCCGTGTTCTCGATGATTTTTCGGATTGCTATGCCGTGTGTTTTAAGTACTTCTTTTCAGCAAGATTTCAAATTTCAACACCCAACTCAAGTTTATTTTTAGAGTCCAGAAATAGTATGAGTAGGAAATATTCGTTTTTAAAGAAATTTTATCATTCTTTTGATATCTTTCAATTAAGAAAATATATTTTTTTGATTAAATCTAGTCCCTGTTTACATACAATTGTTACTAAAACATTAGTGATAAAAATGTCTACAAACTGCTATCAGCATAAAGTTGGGCATAAACAACTTACGTAGTCAAACAAATAAAAGCTATCTTATTTTTTGTATAATTATAAAAATATACAGTTCACCCAAAAAACGTCAGTACAAAACCTAAATCTAATATTTTGAATGTTGATTTTTTACATCACAAAAGACCAGAATGTCCAATAGCAGCGCAAAACACCAAAGCTTGAATATCCCGCATATTTTTTGTGATTTCACCGGGAATCGAACCCGGAACCATCAGTTCAGTCAGCTATAATCATCTGTTACATAATACATAGTATAAGGTGCTCATCTGTTTTAATTTATTTTAATTTTAAAGTACCAGTCTAGGGACAGTGAAAATCTCAGTTTAAAACATCACTTTAAACATGATTAGCGAACGCTCCAATCACTACACACCATGGCGGACTTATCTCCATTCAAATTACTTGTCTCGACACGGAGAAAACTGTATCTGGTATTATTGACGTTTTCCCCGGTTTTGATGAAGGTAAAAGATTATTTATTTATTTCTTTGGTCTTAAGGTAGTGTACTAATGTCAACTTGTTTCAAATTATCACTTAACTATATATAATCACCAATATTTATAAACTATGCCCATTTCAAGCCTACACTTCATCAAACCACTTAGACGGAAACGAATTTTTTTTTTTTCAGAAGATCAGTCAACAACACAATAATTGAACCACACACCAATGATCGCAGTGGCTTGTTATCCTATCATACCGGGGAAATTGAAACAAATTAACAATGTTTCAAAACAAAGCTCTATGAATAAACCTGAAAAAATGAAAACAGATACAAAAGGGTAAAGATAAATTAACTCTTTAAGCATTTGAATGATAGTTTAGTCAGTGTCCTGACGAAGAGACGGGAACGTCTTGAAACCGGTATACATAAAGAGTTGATAAGTGAATAAAAAAATTTATTAATATCAGTGAATTATTAGAGTATAAGTAATAAGAGAACGGACGCAGCAAATTCCGGTGACAACTGTCATCAAGCGGAGGTGATACGATTGGCTTAGCTATATACTACGGATGCCTTCTGAGAGCTTAAACCGCACTTGCCTACTTTAAAAAGCATCAGGTTCTCGACGTCCTGGACGTCCTCTGTTGACTGTTAGTCGACAGTTCATGTCATAACTGCGGGACGCGAACCTGACTTGGGAGATTGCACAGGAGCCGGCAGCCAATAGAGATGCCTGGAGGATCTTCGCGGACACCATATATTCCAACGAGGGAACAGACACGGAATGATGATGATGAGAGTATCTTTTATAATTAATTGACTTGTATTTTATGTCATGTACAATCAATTTAATCCCGGTCAATGAAGAATTAACTTTTTTTTTTCTAAATCCAATAAAATGCATATTATGTACTTCTGGATTATCTTCTTTCAGCACAAAGATGCTAAGGCTATCAGATTACAGAGAGTTTCTTCGGGCAGTTTTTCTCGATCAGCAACAAGCAACTTTTCCGCGTATGTAGGCACCGCCAAAGAGACTTATGCCTTAGGGTGCGGTGTGCGGTATGTGGTGGGCAAGCTATGTTTTTTGACTTGTTTCACTTTAGTACCGTGTGCGCGGTATATTGTATATAGTGGTATATCTCATTTTATTGGCGTTTTATTGACAGGCCAGGTTATCTTAGCTTACTCAGCGCTGGAGGTACTTTTGGGGAGGAGAAATAACAATCATGCTCGTATTTGGCGAGCGAAGTTTTTTCGAATAAAATTTTTCTTGGTTAGGTGTGCGCCAAAAAACAATTCTATACTAAAGTTGCCATTATTTTATTGATTCAACAGTCAAAAATATTTTGAGTTTGTACACATTTTCGTAGACAGAGACTGGATTCAACCCATGGGGAGTTATTAAGATAAATATAATATTACAACATATATTTAGATTAAGAACATTCGAGAGAAGAGAATAAAGAAGTATAAGCATTTACAGGACTTATGAACTGCCATTGACTGGTTTAGGTGGTCATTTTACGAACTGTGTTACATCAACTATTATGCTTATTTTATAAATTCATATATCTTCGATTTTTCCATTTGTTGATTTTTGTGAAGTTAAAAAGCTTTATTGATGTAGATGAGATTCATCTGACTGAATTATTTCACCCACATACTAGGCAAAATAGTAAATGTTACCTAGAGTCTAAAGTGGTAACTTAAACCAGATAATGACCGATCACCAGCTTTGTAAATGCCTAGGCTTTTATACTTCCTTCTCAAAAAGGTTTTAACCCTCTGTTGCAATAAGTTTCTACTTAAATATAGAATAGTTATATATATTTTTTAAATATATATTTGAACCGGGCGGTCCCGTGGCTAGAGTCAAGACTCACGGATTGGCGGTCTGCGGTTTCAAACTCCGAGCTATTACAAGCTCATTCCCATTTTCTAATAAAGCAGAGTAATAACTCAACGAACTTTCATGTGTCTACTGGAGTACCTCAAGACTCAGTACTCGGACCACTCCTCTATCTCCCACACACTAAAGATATTAAGAACATTATCAAAGAATATGGATTGAGATCTCACTCTAATACGAATGATGTACATATTTATTTTTATTGTTAAAAAGAGGAGTGCTTATTTATTAATTTGATAGATGCTCTGAGAAAATAGGAAGCTGGATGGCTGAAAATATGCTAACATTATATCCATCTAAAACGGAATAACTATGGGTGAATCCAGCTTGACAAAATAATTTGACTAAGGATACGGCACTACCCGATATAAAGAGCACTGCTTTACCCTCCGTTAAACTACATGGAGTTTTTCAATTTAAACTTCTCTCTTGACGCTTAAATTATTAGGACGACAAACGTATGCTTTTATCATCTAAGACGAATTAAATTTACCGGCTGATGCTACCTAATAATTAATAAATGCGTTTGTAGTGTCTAGAAATGATGATTGTAATGGTATCTACGCAAGTCTACCAATGAATAAAATAACTCGCCAACAGTCTCCTTATTTTTGGAATCTTTAAGTTCAGTCATATCACTCTATTTTGGGTATTACATTAGCTACATTTACTACAGAGGGTAGAATATGAACACTGTTGGCTTATGTATAAGTCAGAATAGTTATTACAAACCCGGTTTAAAGTTAAAATTAAATAAGTACTTATAAAGGGGTTTTCAATAAGGGCGCGTAGATGTTGAGATTAAATAAAACACGTTGTGTGTGAGGTATTAACAAAATTATTTTTTATTTGAAAGTCTCATATGTGCTATTAAGTGTGAAATATAACATCGCTTAAATGCCCACCTCGGCTTCTTACGGTGGCACGGATCCGAGTGGTCCAATTTTCAATGACTCTTCCGCGTAGATCCGGCTAAATTTGAGCGATGGCCTGTGTTATGTTCATCTTTAGGGCATCGGTCGATTGTGGATTATTTGCATAAACCTGTGACTTCAAGAGACCCCAGAAGAAAAAGTCTAGCACTAACGAACACTCATTTTGATAATAAAAATTTATCATTTGAACGAGCTGTTCAATTCTGTAACTTGCCATGGTGATTTGGCATAAGTAACTGAATAATAAAACAAATATTTGACAGATGTCATCAAAACAAAATGGCCGCCACGGGCCGTCAAAATGTAATCGTTAAAATTTGTAAAGCATTCTTCTTCTAAAGTTATATACAAATCGTTGAAAATGATCACAAAAATTGAATACCGCCTTATCTGACTACAGGCTTAAGTGTCGGGAAAGGGGGGAAATTCCGGCTGCAGACCCTTATTGGAACTTTTTCGAATTTGCTTAATGAAGAGGAAATCACATTAAACTCATTTAAGAGAAGCCGGACTATTGATAGACATCAAAAGACCTTCCGTTCCACTAGAAGAGGTCCAAACAACGTTACGCGTGTCAATTACTCCATGCACTATTTGGTGTAGGTTTGAGTCCTGATAAGCAAACTTTAGATTTTTCAGACGTGGCTCGGCTTATAGAGACCAATAAACGAAACAAAATTTAAAGTGTATGTTGGTTTTATGGACAATTTTACGATTCTTCTATCAAATAAAAACAATAAAGTTCTATCGAAGTACTTTGGAATTTGCGAAGGTTGCGTGTATATAAACTTGTTGGTATTTTCGAGGAGAGAAAAAATGCGATTATTAAAATAACTTTATGGCTAAGCGAGATCTTACACTCCACCTCGGATGAAGTGGAATATTAAAGTCAATTTTTTATGAAGAAACATCAATCTTAAATAGACACTAAAAATAAAGGAATATTTTCTTTCAGAAGGGAAAATAAATGTTAAGTCATTTACAGCAGATTAGACCTAAATGCATTGACTTGTAGAAATGCTAAACTTCAAGGTTGATGAAAAGCATCATCTCCACGGGCCCTGTTAGCAGTTTGCAACAGTTAATATATCCAGCTATATATTCCAATCCTAACACTTTTGTATGTCAAATAAAAACTGGTGAATCGCGAATGGCAGACATTAAGTTCCTGGTTTAACGAGACTGATAAATATCTAAGTATCAAAAAGACGTACAAGATTGAAGTTTACCTTTGTTACGGCATCTGGTAGACATAATTATTTTGTAAATTCTCCAATCATCATATTACACCGGCTCGGAAACGCGTATGGAGAACTCGATATGTTTCGATTTTCATTGTCAGTTTCTAGATTTAAAATTATTACGGCGACAAAATCAAAATAATTTGCATTGTTCGAATGCTGAAACAACAATTTGGACCTTTTCGTATTTTGCATACCTGTTTATTCTTTAAGGTGGGGGGTCAGTGCTATACAAGCTCTTGACGTCACTGCGATCTGTGAAGATCTATTGTGACGAGTCGCATACCAACGCTTAAATAATACCTACTTTAAGCTTAATTTTATATTGATTTATGTGTATATTTATATAAAACCTAATGTAGTTTTTGTTTAAAACTTTTTTTAAAAAATCTTTATTCGGATACCCAACAGCTACATTCTTGAAAATCGTTGATTGAAAATTGCTCATTGAAATTTACTATAGATAAAAGAGATGAGTTCAGTGATACTTTGATCCACAAATTTGGAATATCCAGTGACCGGTTTTATCGCTTAATAGAAAAAATAAATTAAAAAATTAAACCAACATATAATTTTTTAATGAACATATAACACACGTGCATTTCCCATTACTATACCCGTTGTAATAATTTATTAATGATTTTTCACCCTTTGCTTTTCAGAAATCATAATTGATAGAAATCAAACTCACGAAGGATGGGACACTAAAAAATAATATAAATACAAAACTCATTAAAATATCATTATATCAACTCATTAGTTGACCCGAAATACTTTGTTAATGATCCTAAAGACAAAAATAACTTAATTTAATTATTTTCAAATAATTGTTAATTCTCTATATACCTCTGTTTTGTATAAATACATTGAATTTCTTAATAAAGATACCGGTCTCGAAGATATCGTGAAAGCGATGAAACCAGTCACTGGATACTCCAAATTTCTGGATTAATTTTTTTTCTATAATAAGCTACATTTATAATTTTAAATAAACAAATCACAAATAAGCCTATTGAATTATTCCCTACATATTGATTTGTTGTACCTTGAAACGCTTAAAATTTTATTTTGTACCTGTCATGTAAAAGCTCTTTGGGCGTATAAAATAAAAAAAACTCTTGCATTTTACATGTACTCAAATCAACAAGAAATTAATTTTGCATGGGTTCCAGGTCACAAAGCGATGCAAGGCAATAAAAAAAGAGTAAGCAAAAGACGCATTTGAAAATGCTTTCTCTACAGTCTATTTCCAAAATCGAATGAAGACATAGGCTGACCTGGGAAAATTCTAAAAAACTTGGTGGAATTTATTATGCTAACATTGATGTTGGAATCCTTCTCAAACCTTGGTACTGACTTCTGGCACCTTCCCGTAAAAAGATATATAATTTTATCTTCTTGTTTAAAAAAAAAAAAAAAATTATTTGTATATACGAGTACATGTTTATTCTAATTTTTCCGGCTGTTAAGGATATCTGTAAATTCATTTATTTTACTTTCATTTATTTATTTACATGCATGAAGTTTATTACACATTATTTGAGACATTAGTCCGGTAGTAATTCCATGGGACTAAAAGTCCTGTGTTAAGATGGGACGAGCAATTAGTTGACACAGACACATGAGTATATCACCACAAATATAGGATCAGAAACAAAAAATAATTCAAAAATACATTAATATGGCACATCAATATAGTAGACAGTAAACTCAAACATTTGGAAAATCATCAATCAGTTTCCCATTAAATAACCTGTACTAAGGAAAATCCAGACCATAACTTCTATCTTAAAAATAGTTTTTGTCCCTGAGAGCTTAATACACTCTTCCAAAATATTGAACAATCGGTGCGACAAATAAGAGATGTCTCTGAGCAAAAGTCGTTAACAATGTCGTTTTATTTTATCAATAGTGTGTTTGTGTGAGTGTAAGTGAGTGAGAGGGTGGGTGTTATATTGGAATGATGGTGGAATGTGTGTAAATATTGCACAAGTGTCAAGTGTCGAAAATATTAACATATTTAAAATATTAAGAATAAGAGATAAAAAATATTATAAAATAAAATAAAATAAGACTTAATTATTGAAACTAAGTATAAGAAAAAAAATATGTTTTAAGACGCGCATTTTAAATGTTATTTTTTTAAAATCAAATGGATCAATAAGGGGAAAGTTCAAATTATATTTACTAGCAAAACGTATAAGTGGAGAGTTCTGGGCATAGTTCGTACGAACTGCTGGCACACGAAATAGAGAGCTCCACGTGTGACGGGTGCGGTAGCCGGGGACATTTAATGATAACTCCGACATAAGAGCCGGACTATCAAGGCGTCCACTAAGTATGTCATGAAGCCCCCTCATGTCTAATATTTTGTTGTTAGTTAATATTATATAAGTTAGTTCAGATGTAAATCTCCCCTAACATGCTGCAAAAAGTGGCTTGGTGGGATTTAAGTTTGAGTAAAAATAAGAAAATTGAAATGTTAAAACTGTAAACATGTATAATTAATACAACATTAAAAAAAAAACACATTTACCCTTTGAGATCTGACTATTGTTTACTGCCACCCCAGCTTTTCAAAATCAAATGTGTCTGTGTTACCTCTTCTATTTGTGAAAGTTGTCAGGACTTCGGTGAACCAATCATTTTTTCTTCCAATGTCCACTCTCAGTAGATAAAAACAAACTCCTAGAGTGTTTGATCAAATTAAAAAATACCTTTGAACTGAAATGTCTACCCTTTTCTCTGATACCATCGCAAAATTGTTTCGGGTTTTTTTTTATGTTGTCAATTCACTATTTTAAACTATAATAACCAAATTCATCGTTTGTAATAATGGGTTACGAAAGATTAAATCAGGCAAAAGTGTAAATCTGAGTCAGGTATAAATAATAAGATAAGGATAGGGTCTTTGAGATGGTTTCGGCATGTAGAACGAATGGATGACAAAATAATGGTAAAGCAGGTATACATGGCAAGAACGAATGATAATGGACAAAGGAACAAAAAATACGAAAAATTACACATAATTCTAATGGGGGTACTAAAGGACCCCAGCGCCTGCTTGTATATAGCGTCACGAAAGTAAAAAGATGCATGGGTTTATGATCATGTGATTCTTTTTTCATTTTATTGTGTACATTTTTTTTTATGAATTCATGTTTTTCATTAATTTCAGTTGAATATATGTATACATGAATGTATGAAAAATTGTCCTTTACGGACTCTACAACTACTGGACCAATTTACATGCGATTTGTTGCAAAATAATCTAATTAACGTGAATTAGGTTTGTGAATAATAATATATTTAATATATTCATCAAAAAAAAAGTTAGGAGCGAATATGTGTTTTTTATCGAACTTCCAGGGTTGCATTCGACTAAAATGCATATTCCGAAAAATTCGAAGAAAGTTTATTTTTTGTTTATTAAAAAAGTTTGTAATTTAACTTTTAAATACATAAATAATTTTTAATGGATACTGAATTGATTAATTTCCTTACAATTTCTCAGTTCCTACATATTAATTTATTTTTAATGGATTTTTATTAATGCCTAAATAATTTTAACTGACATTTGTTCCATTTTTGAAAAAACGATTCTTTCACAAAATGCACCATTGTTGGTAAGTGGCGCAGAGTTTGACAATTGCAAAAAGATTTCTATATTTGTAAATGAATTATTGTATGTTTTGGAATTCAATAATGAACAAGAACCTAGGTGCCTAATTAAATTCAACATTCAAATACTTAAAAATGAGTGTTGGAATTCCATCATTAACAAGTACCCAGGTACTTACATATCCGGCATTTTTCTTTTCATTTATTTTGGTTTCAAATTAAACGTCAAGCTTACGTCAAAACACAGCTGGTGGTTAAAGAATGACTTAACTCGCGATGGGCATGGGGGTTAAATGTCATAATTTTAGAGGGCTCAAGGTAAATCGCGCTCAGAATTTTCTTAATTAGCACGTATATCCATATTTTCTCCATAGATTATTGTACTAGAGTAGTGATTTTTGCATGATTTTGATTTGAGCACGACGAAGATTCTTAGCCAATCATATGAGGAGATAAAAAAAAAAACTCACCCTTATTACAAATTTATAAATAGCTCAAAAAAGGCAAAAATAAATCACCTGGGTCCTTATTTACGAAAAACATTTGCTGATCCAGCTTATACCAAGTAAGCTAACGTTTGGGCAGTACAACGTCTGTCGGGTTCGCTAGTATGATATAAATAGCTATAAAAATATTCGAATTATCGAATAAAAATTGATCTATGGGAGATTTGAATTCCCCTCTTCGATTCGGTTAGGTTAATAAACAATCAATTTAAAAAAAAAACACTTAAAAATAAAAGCCAGTCCGTCATCTTATAGAGCAATAGGACGATGAAAAAAATGCGAGGTATAACGTAATAAAAAAGTTATAAAAATAATCTCGTAAAAATAACTCACAAGATGTCTAAATTTACAAAACGTACGGTTTATCTGTAAATATACCAAATACATGGATTCTTTTGTTCTTTTTTAAACGAAAGAGTAAATATTGATAAAAGAGAATAGATTAAGGTGATGAAACGTAATCTTTATTGTATTGACCTATTTTTTTTATTGGCGGCCACCGTGATGTAGTCGTTAAGACGCTTGACTCACGGACGAGAGGTTTCGGGTTCGATTGTCGATGAGAATGCAAAAACTTAATTATGTTTTTTTTTAATCCTGGATGCTCTGTGCTGTTATTTACCACTGTAATTAAGCCCACTGTGTTGCATAAAAAAACTATTTAAAAATAAAAAAATAAAAAAATATTAGCGTTCTTATGATTTACCCAAATATTTAATTTTGAGAGTCATTTTTAACGAGTTGTAAAAAACTCACTATTAGAAAATGGTAATTAATTTGGGGTACAGTGGGATTCAAACCACGGACCTTTGGTCTGTTAGTCCAAGACACTAGCCACAGAACCACAATCTGATACATGATATGATACTTAAAGCTGAAAATTTGGAATAACCAGTGATTGGTTTCATCGCTTCCGTGACGTTTTCGACACTGGCATGTTTACTATAAAAAAAATGTTTTTATATAATACAAAACAGTTATGATAAATAATCAAAATGAATTTAATTAAGTCTTAAAATTTTGTTTTAACAAAGATTGGGTAAATAAATCATTTTGATTGTCAACAATGTTTTGAGGTAATCAAAATTATTGTAGACAAGGACTGGATTCAACCCCTAGGGAGCTATTGATGTGAACATTTTACAACTGAGATGAATAAATAAAAAAAAACGTTTTAGAGAAGGGATATAGATGTCTAGGCATCTTCAGGGCTTACGACCTGTGTACACAGTGTAAAAAATTCACCATTCTGCCTATATTTGAACATCTATATTCCTTTAATTCTTATATCTATCGATATTTGTACAGTTAAAGAGCTTAAATCCCGAACTTGTCTATTATGATTAATGTACATGCTATAGTTCATAAGATTATTTTTATTTTCTAGTTAAGTACCTTGAATTATATAACTATATAAGGACATTCAATCCAAATAATCTTCACATTCGTTTGAAAATGCCCTAATAACGCGAAACAATTGTCACGAAGTTTTTATTTTTATATATTTATATTTGTAAAAACAAAATAAAGTGTTCAGTAGACTCAAATCAGTGTTTGATTTCTAATTATAAGTTTTGTATTAAAATAACTGGTCTAACATTATTCTTTGATTTTTTAGAGAGTTTATTCCATGGTACTGCATAATTTCAGCATGGTTAGAGAAGTGTGAAATGTCCGGTAGTCGACCTGCTGAAAAAAAAAATGTTGGATCTTTTCGAGTCTATTAATACTTACACACTAGTAAGGTGATCAAATAAGAGTACTGTACTAGATGGGGACGAACAAATGTTTTGTGAAGTTTTTCATATGTCTCTGCATGTTTTAATGGTTTTGATACCCGCATAATATGTCCGTCCATTTTATGTTCTTTTCAGAACTGATTCAATATGAATATTAAACATTAGTTTCGTATCAATAATAACACCCAAGTCGCGAATTCGACTATCTGTTATAGAGATCGGGGTGTTGTTGAAAGAATAAGGAAAGCTGATCGTCGCGTCTTTTGTTTGCGCGAAATACAAAATGAGTGACATTTACTAATATTTAATTCCAGTAAATTTTTATTACAGTACTGAAAAAATCTGTCGAGATCTTTTTGCATTTTTGCACAGTCCGTGTGATATTTAATGCAGGCGTAAATTGTCATGTCATCAGCAAAGAAGATGAATTAACAATATTTAAAACATTTGTTTATGTCATAAGTATATGCATTAAAGAGTAGAGGGCCTGCGGTTGTCCATGTATGTATATATTTGTTAAAACTTTTGCATTTAAACGTTTTAAATTACTTTATTCACGAAGATGTTATTTATGAAAAAACCACTAGATCAAATATTATTAGACTCTATTTTGTAGCCGGTTACATGGATTGAAATTGGCTCACCTAAAAATGAGGACTCATAAACTATTTTAAGCCCAATAATCGTTAATTTGATTATTTATTAAGGTTATGTCGGAACGGAAAGATTGAAACATCTCAAACAGATATTTTTGCATAAAATTTATATTTGAAGCACTTAATAAAATTTATTTATATTACATTTGATTAAATGACGACTTTCGTAAATCAATATCTTAATTAGAGAAAAACTTCTGAAATGTTTATATCGAATCGTAATATAAATTCGTGTTGTTTTTCCGTTGGAAGCAGTGGAAATCGTCGAAATGAAAAATGATCTAAGAAATGTTTTCCGATATGCAAACAAACCAGTTGTTAAATTCAGGTCACAAATATTTCAAAAGGCGAATTTTTCCACGTTTTATTGAAGTTCCCATACCAATCTTAATGCCTCGTCGCACTGTTAGATACCTCGACAGTAAAGTACACGACTCAATATGTACCTTTTAACAAAATGTTAAGGAGACAAGATTTTGTGATTTTCAAAATAACATCACCTTTGAATCAAATAAGATAATTTCAATCTATAAAGAAATTTTAATGTAAAATAATAATTATTATGATAATAATAGTACGTATTAAAAAAATCATATCTTGGACTTCTGATATTTTTTTAAACTCTTGTATGTTTTTAATACTAGTAAAACACAAGACTTGATATATCTCTCTATTTTTTTTAAATGACGAATTCGTATTTTCGTAATCTTCAAATGGATATTTTCACACCTGATTTGGAAAGTAAAATTTGTATAACTACTACTACTACTACTACTACTACCATCACGCCATTTCCCTGTAGGGGTAGGCAGAGAGAATGGACCGCCACACACGTCTATCCTGGCATACACTCCTAGCCTCTTCCACATTCATAAATCTTGTCATACATGCCCTTCGGTTCTGTCTAATTTTGACATGACCAGACTTAAGATTTTGATTTATCTGATCATGCCACGTCTTCCTAGGTCGTCCTCGTCTAACGTTGCCGTTCATTTTTGCCATATATACTTGTTTTACCATTCTCTCGTCGTCCATTCGTTCTACGTGACCAAACCATCTCAGAGACCCTTTCTTAATCTTATCAATTATACTTATCTCAGATTTACACTCTCGCCTGATTTCATCATTCGTAACCCTGTCATATATTGTATAACTATGCTAAATGTTAATACAAAAATATGTATCCTTGCTACGCCCAGAATGAATGTCCACTAGTTCAGCAACACATCTATACAGATACCTTATACAATAGAGAGCACGAAGATAGAAGTCATAACAAGGTAGACAGAGACGCTGTTCTGCGGCGGGTGTCGTCTAAAACAGATTTAGTCTTCAGTCGGTTGATGACAATGATGTGGGAAGCACGCGCATAACAAGAGCGGCGTATTTGTGATTTTAAATTTATTTTCCTATAACAGGGCTAAATTATATGTTGATTCGCAAAAAATGTGGATAAAGAATTATTAAGCAGTGTGTATCCATGTTTTTCATTTTTTTCAAATGTCTGAACTTTAAAACACTCCGTCTTTTACTAACAGGTAACACGACGTTCATCACCGCGCGCAAAGGTATTATTTACCACAGTCTTTAAAGAGGTAAAACAGAAAAACGTTTAAATTACGAAAGTAGGCTATAAGATAAATTACATTATTTGAATTTGTCCAAATGTTTGTAGACAAAAGACTGGATTTCACCCCCTCAGGTGTCATTAAGATTAACAAATTACAACAGGGATGGAGAATACCTTAAGAAGAGAATATGGAAGTCTAGGCATTTACAGGGCTTATGATCTGTCATTGTTTTAAGTGGCCTCTTCACACACTGTGTTACATCCACCAGTCAGTCAGTAATTCAGTCCAAGAAGAAGTTTACAAATTGGAAAATTGTTTTCAGGCGTTGCCTAGTATGTGAAATAATTCAGTCAGATGAGTCTCTTCACAACAATAAAGGTTTCAGCTCTTTAATTTCACAAAAGTCAACAGATGGAAGAGTTGAAGAAATATGGATTTTCAAACATAGGCAAAATGGTAAATGTTACACAGAGTGTAAAATGGCTAACTTAAACCAGCCAATGACAGGTCATAAGCTCTGTAAATGCCTAAACTTCCATATCCCTCTCTTTAAAGTATTTTTTTTACCTATTGTAATTTTTTTATTATAAAATAAATGTTTGCTTTCAATTTATAAAGAGTTTTTCAGAAATGATCTGGAATTCAAAAACAGATTTATTTATTTATGTTATATTATGCAATCATTGCATAATATTGTAGTTTTTCATGTTACCGACTAAGTAGGTATGAGAAAAAAATATTCTGATACTTCATTTTGTAGAGTAGCAACCCGCATTACATTCGGTAAAACAGTTCGCTACTTGAACACGGCTCTTGTCAAAAATGCTGTTCAGAGAAATCACGTCCGTTTTAAAACGATCTGGTGAACAAAATTGAAATAAGATGTCACCATAAACCACCCGGGAGATTGGAGCCGAATCGTAAGTCAAAACCTCACCTTTAACTAGACTAATGTAGAACTGAACAAGCAACTAATATTGTTTAATTTTGACGCAGAGCTCCCTCAATCTTTAACCTAATCAAAATGCCATATCCGTACTTCTAATAATAACATTAGAATATATTTTCCAATTACATCTTACTTGGAAAATGTAATACTTAAGCTTTCGGATGATGAATCCACTAAATGTTTGTTTCATGCTGGTGGGTATACAGTAAAATACTATACTTGTAGTAACTGAAACTTAGAAATACCCACGTTATAAGAAACGTTAGGAGGATAGGATATTGAATGAGGAAAAATCATAAAAAAGATGACCATCGGGATGGAATCTCACAATGGACCTCCTCAAGAAGTTGATCGATATTCTACGAAAGCTGTATTTTATTATATTCACCAAGTTAAATAGTTTTGTGGTTTTTTGTGGCTAAATGAAAATTGATCGTTTATAGTATATATATTTTTTATTGTTTTTATTTAAATCTTAAAGTAGGGCACACATATTATACATATTGTTATGTGTGTTCTAATAATAACATTGCAAATATATTTAATTTATAAATTGTTTATCACACATGTCTTGACCATTATTTTAAATTTTGATATGTTTTTTTCTTCATAAATATTTTTTTCATTTCGTAATACTTTTTAATAGCTTTAAATAAATTTGAATTTCGTGACTTTGCCTTTTTCCTAAATGGAAGTCTAATTTTGTTCTTTTCTCTAGTATTGTGATCGTGTTCATGCTGGTTCCGAACAATTTTTTCCAAAATTCTGTTTTTTTTATTAGAGTTTATAATTTTATGAACAAATATCATTGTATTGTAAAATATTATTTGTTTAAATGTTAATAATTTCATTTCATTTACCATCGACTTTACCCTCGTATATCTGTTTTTTTTCAAAACGATTCTAAAGGCTTTACTTTGTAATACAGTTAGTTTATCTATGTTTTCTTTGATAAAAATAAAATGCTACTACAGTAGTTAACGTGTGGTTCAATAATTGATTTGTAAATAGTTTTGCAAGAGTCCTTATCAATAAATCTTCTGATCCTTCCCAAAATTGATATTTTTTTTGCAATCTTATTTATTACCATCTTAGCGTTTTGGTAAACTGTAAGTTTTGAATCCAACATTATACCTAAATATTTAATTTCAGTGACTTCATTAAGTTTTTCATTTTCTATTACAATTGATGGTGTAATTTCTATTCTTTTGTTTCCTATATTCATATATTTAGTTTTGTTAACATTTAATTTTAATTTATTAATTATTAGCCACAGTGATACACTATTAAGATCATGATTTAGTCTGTCCATAATTGTTTTATAATTTTCTCCCGATATATATATTAAGGCATCGTCTGCAAAGAGTCTTATTTTTGAATATTTTAATGTTTCGACAATATCATTTATGTATATAATAAACAAAACCGGTCCGAGAACCGATCCTTGTGGTACTCCAAATGAAATTTTGAGGGGCTCGGAAATTTCATCATTCACCTTCGTTATTTGGTATCTACCGCCAAGGTACTCTTCAAACCATTTTATAGTTTTTCCTTTTATTCCTATTTTTTTCAATTTTTAAATAATTATTTCTCAGTCTATTGTTTACTGTTGGACATGGGGGTGCTTCATGACATACTCAGTCTTTTGTCGGAGTTATCATTAAATGTCCCCGGCTACCGCACCCGTCACACGTCGAGCTCTCTATTTCATGTGCCAGCAGCTCGTACGAACTATGCCCAGAACTCTCCACTTATACGTTTTGCTAGTGAATACAATTTGAACTTTCCCCTTATTGATCCATTTGATTGTAAAAAAATAACATTTAAAATGCGCATCTTAAACATATTTTTTTGTCTTATACTTAGTTTCAATAATAAAGTCTTATTTTATCTTATTTTATTTTATTTTATTAAATTTTATCTCTAATTCTCAATATTTTATGAATATTTATATTTTCGACACTTGACACCCTCATTCCATCCTAACACCCACTCACCCACCCTCTCACTCACTTACACTCACACAAACACACTAGTATTGTATGTATTGTACGTGTATTTAATGTATTTCTGTGGATATCTGTCATTGGTTTTATTCTCTGTATATTTTATTTGTTATATTTTTGTTACATGTATTACTGTTGATATCCCCAATAAATAAAATAAAAATAAATAAATAGTAAATTTAAATAAGAGTCTCTTATTGTATCAATCGGTAAATTATTTATTTTATTTTATTTAGGAAATCAACAGATATAGTGTATAAACTCAGCACTAATAACAGATTTCCACATAGTATACAAAGTTAGTAAAGAAAATATATTACATATCAAATAAATACATACAATTTATACGCATAAAAATGTTATTTTCATGTACTCAATAATCAAAGATTTTTTAAATATTTATTTTAAGAACATTAAGTTACTGTAAATTGGGCGGGATAAGGACAAAAATGCTTGAAGAGAGGATAAGGAGGGGAGGGGAAATGTACATACTTATTATTATAATGTCTACTAAGTTACATAATACATTTTTAGTGTAAATTTTAAATCTGAAAGAGTAATGTTTGTGTAATCTATTTTTTTAAATTTTGTGTTGTACATTGAAAAAGTCATACGAAAAAAATCATTTTTAACATACGATGTTTTACTTATTGGTACATGAAACAGGTGGTACCGTCTACAAATCCTGGCTGGCACATGTATTGTTATTAAACCAAGCAACTCTGTACAGTGAACCATTCCTGTCATAATTTTGTAAAGCAGTAGTTGGTCCGCACACACTCTGCGTATTGTAGAGAAATGATTCCATGGAAGGTGGAGGCAGTGAGAGTAGATACATAAGAAATACCGGTTTTGTATTTAAGGTACTTTATAAATTTGTTTTGAATATTTTTTATTCTACTTATATATATGGCATACTGGGGAATCCATATCTGAGAGGCGTATTCCAAATGGCTTCTGACAAATGTATAATAAAATGAAATAAGGGCCTTTGAATTATCAAAGTGTTTACTCATTTGAATTATGAAACCTAACATGCTCAATGCTTTGGAGGTAATTTTATTGATATGCGATTCAAAAAGTAGTTTTGAGTCTAAAACAATCCCAAGATCTTTAATTTCGTGCTTTCTCATTAGTACATTATTGTTTAGTTTGTAATCAAAATTAAGAATTTTTCTTTTCCTTGTGAATGTAATACAGACACATTTGTTTATTTATTATATCATATTTATCTTGTAATAAACTTTGTAATATATAATTTTAAAATCTTTCATTAACTATTTTGTCACATCATCCTGAGGAAATCTGTGAGTACTATCAACTGAAAGATTATTTTTTTATGGAGCATTGTTAAATACTGAGTCGGTTGGTGAAGATTCTTTGCGAAAAGGAACATGGAAAATCTCCATAGCGACGTTTCTTGACCAAGTTGCCAAGTTCTTGGGCCGTATTTCAATTGAAAACCATACCAATCTATCTGCCAATGAATCCGTGGCTCTAAAAATTGTGTAAAGAAAAACATTGCTCGTGCACCATTATCCAGAGAATAAATGCGTTTGTATAAAAAAAAATCAGACCGCGGTTTCTCTTAAATAATTAGGAGATCGCATAACTAAAGAATGTAGCATGCACAAAGGTCTCGCAACCCGCCTAGGAGTTGCTGGAACAACTTTTTGCACGATGCGTACTGCTTAGAACTCAAGTCTATACTCGGTCAAAACGCAATGCCGATTATTATTTAACACTTGATGGTATACTAAAAGTACTCCTCATCTATCTCCCTTTGTTAACCATGGAGTTGATATAGTGCTTTATTTATTTAGTTTTTTATTGCTTAGTTCTTGGCATGAACACTTGACAAACTTACTACTATGCTCTATTTTTTATAAATTTATTGATATCATTCTAACTTTGCTGGAATTCCACTCGTCCATGCGCTTTGTAGCTGCACTATGACTGGTTATCTAGCTTTCATATACCAACTTAAAAATACCTAAATTTTATAAATGGGGTCTAGAATTCCAATCGTCTATGCGCTTAGTAGCTGCAAGACGTGTTTCAATCTTACTCCTTTTTATTATTCATATTATTTTAATTTTTTTAGTATCATTAATACACTAAATTTGTTTGTCAATTTTTAAAATGTGTAAATGGGGGCTAAATTTCTAACTGTCTATGCGCTCTGTAGCTGCAAGACGTACTGGGATATTTATTAATTGTACAGCGCCCTTGAGGTGATTTTCACAAAAATGGCGCTATATAAATTATCCAACTATATATATATATACTCCTATATGAAAGCCAATCCTGGCACATTTCCAGAACTCAAAACACTTAACTTTTCAGAGCTAATTTATATGAGAATTTGGTGGTTCGATTTTATGACCAACATTCCGAAAAAGAAAGTCCGAGACGATTTGAGAGTGCAGCGGTGGACCTGGATGGCTCAGGAGAGCCATAACCCAAGTTGCCTCATCTTCATACCTGCCTGTCCTGTAAAGCCGTCGATGATGATATTTTGACTTTATTCGATGGAACCAATGGGCGAAGGTTCAACGTAGGAAGAAGCGAAACCTTTTTGGATAAATTCTTATCAAAATGAAAGTTTCCCGAACGGGATTTATATAAATATTTATATGCATTTTTAACGTCAGTGAATTTAATCGCTTTAAACACTTAGTAACATTTATCATACTGCCTGCAAGAAGTTGACTTCCATTTTAACGTATGGAATTTTTGTTGAATATAATATTTAAACCAAGCATAAATTCATCCAAAAAATTGAAGTGTGTGATCACTTAACCAAGATGATGACAGAGCATATGTTTTGTAAATGCCTAGAATTCCGTATTTTCAAAAGCTTCATCTCTTTTAAAAAAAATATCTTATATTTTTTCAAATTAATTACTGAGCGAAATTTGAATTACTAATAATTAGACATACTAGGTTTAAGCATAAGTTGTGTCCGTTTTTTTACAAATTTAAAAATGAGCACAAAAGTAAAGGTCGTCATTGGAAACAAAATTTTCTGCTTTACAAGATATTGTGTTTTTTTTTACGTTACGTATATTAAAATGGAATGTCAAGTAGACGAAAGTAAGCATTTTTGAAACCTCCTTCTGCTCGCATTCAATCTAAGGAATAAAGCTGCCAAAGCTGCTCGCGATATTTGCGCAGTTTACGGTGAAGATGCTACAAATTATCGACTAATTCGTTGTGTCCTCTTGTTCTCTTCATTTGGAAATAAACGGATTCATCTTATCTTAACACCAAATACTTCTGTTCACTGTTCTCCATAGTCCATAGTATATAATCCATGTTAAGTCAAATTAAGAATACAACTTTGTGTGTGAAAGAGAACCAGGACGAACGAATCTCTCCTACATTATAAAGGTTTAGGTATTTTACTTCACAAAAGCCAACAGATGGAAGAGTTAAGGAAATGTGGATGTTTAAGCATAGGCAGAATAGTACATGTTACTGTGTGTAAAGTGGTCTTTTAAACCAGCCAACGACAGGTTATAAGCCTTGTAAATGCCTAGAATTCCATATTTCCTTATCAATTTTTTTTCCCTCTCTGTTGCAACAAAATTAAAAAATTATAAGTTTATTTAAGAAAAAAGGTTCACCAAATTTCAGAAAAGTATAATGAAAAATTAAACAAAACCAAATTTAAAAAGGAAATCCAGATTAAATTATCTTTGAGGGATGATTAACTTATTCCACCCTTAATTCTATGATAAGTTTCCTTGTAATTACGCGTCCTACCTTTCTTTCAGGATTTTCCGGATTTGAAATTTTGTTTTCAGGAAGATTTGTTGCAGCCCGCTTTTTGTCATTGTGTTATTTTGGTGTAAGAAGATTAATGGGGGCGCGGTGGAAAGGAAGCCGGAGAAAGGAAGAGTGATTATCAGAAATATTTATATATTCGCCTGGATAAATGAAATAATGGCGCCAAAAAAAAAATATTTGTAGATATTTCGTCCTTTCGCTATCACCACTGCGAAAGTCGTTTTTCTACTTTCTGTAGAACGATAAAGAAACTGCCAATTTTACTTAAAATTATTTTTTATCTATATTTGTCCAGAATGCATTTATATGCACTCGTCATCATCGTTCGCTTTTCGCACCTTATGGTGCATGGGAAACTGCGTTAATACACCAATCTTAATCATTTTCGTAACATGGAGGTAAGATTCTTTATTGTTTACTTTTTACTATGAAAACTCGACTAACTTACTACTACTCTGCTATTGTATTTATTTTTGTAATCATTGTCATAAACGATCAAATTATTTTAAACTTAATATTAATAAATATGGCTTGAATTCCAACCGTCTATGCTCTCGATAGCTTCAAGATGTGTTGCAATCCTGCTCTTATTTCTAAAAGATTTTTATTACATAATCAGAAACACCGAAATTTAATTTTTAAATAATGTAAAGAAGGGCTTGAATTTATACCGTCCATGCACTTTGTAGCTGCAAGACATGATGTAATCTAGGTCCTATTTGTTATTAAATAAAATTATAATTTTATGAGGAACTTGAATCCCAACCGTCAATGCGCTATATCGCTGCAAGACGTGTTGGGATATTTATTGTTCAGTGCCCTTGAGGTGATTTTCACAAAAATGGCGCTATTAAAACTATCCACAAAAATAAAAATAATAAAAGGTGATCAGTCTTACGCTTCAGGTATCAATCCAGAGACGATGAAATATTCAAGTGCAAAAACACCATTTGAAATGAATATTTCATGACAAGAATCGAACCCGAGACCTCTTGCATGATTGGTAAAAGCGCTGATTACTACACCTGATGCTTCATAGAAAGATAGTTTGAAATTATATTCTGAAAAAAAGCGTTGTCGCGTGAACATTGCCATGCAAAACGCGTAGTAGAGTAAAAAATACTAATTCTCCATGTCAGTTTAGTATGAATTCAAAGCTGTGTGTTGCGCCTTTTTACGATGCTTCACATTAGCTGACTACAAGTTAAGTTCCGCAACTTAAGTTAAATGGAACACAAGATGGGTGCTGAGTGCTATATTTAGTGTATACATATATTGTTTATTATTTTTATACTTTTGTTTAATTCATATTTGAAGAAACGGGGGCTCTCTTGTGGCCCTTATTAATGCGACTATTTTACTGATGCGAATTATGTTTAGAAGCAGGCAACAGTCGGCAACAATAAATACGCTATTTTATGAATTTTATTCAGAAACCAAACGTTTTAAGTAATTTGAAAATCAAATCTTAATAGAAGTAAATTTACTATGGTAACATATTTTCGATGCACATGGGAATACATATTTTCTTTTTTTTTTCCATAGTAATAAGAGTTTTTATGTTATAGAATTTAAGATATAAAATTATGTTTATATATTAGAACTTAACTATAAGCACCTGCTGACGCTTAGTAGGACTTGACAATTCGTTTTTATTTTTTATTTGTTTTTTTAAATAAATAAATAAAAAAAATTATAACACTAAATGCGGCGGTGGTTATGGATCGCATACGTGCAACGGTAATATTAAAAAAAAAAACACCAACATATCATTTGAAATATTGAATTTAAGTTTTAGACCTTCTGATTTGAAGAGAAAGATTTGACAGTAGATATTTTTTTCGTTAAATTATTGAGATAGCATTCCACCCCGTATAAGCAGACAAAGCTTGTGATGTAAGAAATCATACAAAAAACTGGACTTTTTGCACTATCCGCGTGCGACAGATACGGCCTCCGTATGAAATAATAATTATATTGATTTCTAGGTAGAGAGATATTCTTCGTTTGTGTCGGGACTAAGGCTCCATTTTGATTTATTGTTACATGACTGTAACTGACAAGCGTGTTGTTACACTGACACGATTCTGTAATGTCATAACAAAAATAGCTGTAGTGCGGACGAGTCTCGTCGCTTATTGCCGTAAAGTGAATTTAATTTTCATGTTTAGTAATTGCACGCGACCACCCAATGGGATTTCAGTAATGGATTATATAACGAAGTTATGTCAGACTGATATTTGACTGAGACAACAACGACATACTGTTTGGTAATGCTGACCTAAAATGGCAGTAATATAAAATAAAAGCTAGTTATCCCTTCCGGGCCCTAAATTATCTAACCATGACTTACTGAAACAAGATTTCGGCTATTCTAGTTTCGTCCGAAACAATTTATTTATATATACGCCCAGTAAGCATTTTTATGGACACATTTGTTCATAGAAAATTATTATAAAAAAAGTAGAAAGACTCAATGGTTTATAGTAGACTTTGTGGGATTAGAAGCGGGAGAGAGGTGTTTATAATTGAATTTTATTCAGTGATCGTTTGAAAGAAGACAACTTGTTATCAAAAAAATCAGGACTGGTATGTTTGTTGGCAGACTTAAGAATTCTAGGCATAGGGAAATGAAAACTATAGTTAGTTCTATGGTTATCGGTATGAAAAAGTAAGTTTTGTCTGAGGTTTCTAGTTGGGATATTTCATTTTATTGAGCTCAGTAGTTCAGGCGCATCAAAGAGTGTCGGATTTATTTCAACGGTCTTGAAGAAAATATATATTCAAGGTAGTTTCAAATTCATTTTACGAATATAGGTCTCTGGATAAGCCCAACGTCCAGCCTATCTTTCTCAAAAATCTATGTTGAACTGATTCAATATTCTTGATGTGAACATCATAACATGGAGACCAGATAACAGAGGAATATTCTAGGTGCGGGCGAACTAGGGAACAGAAGAGAGCTTTAAGGGTATTGATATTTTTGAAGTCAACTGTGCTTCTGTTAATAAATCCAAGAAGTTTTAAGGATTTATTGATAATATGTTCAATGTGAATTTTGGTAATTAACACGAATTGTCCAAATCCAAACGGCACGATACACTTAGGGCGGATTGACATTTATTGTACTATTTTGTATTTATTTAAAATGTATTCAGGGGCAACTTGTATAAACGCTTCTCCCCTATCTTAAAAAAATATATACTCAAAATAAATTAAACAAAGTATAAATCTTAATATTTATACATGTAAACAAATCTATGTCGCAGAGGCAGATGGATGCAAATCTAGATTTTGATGAAATGACATATCGATATTCAAATTCAGTTTATAATCATGTCCATTGATTTTTAAAAATGAAAATCTTAATGAAAGAACCAATGTATTAAGAAACTTAAAGTACAAATTAATTCTATAAATTTTAAAAAAATACTTAGAAAAAGTAAAAATTTAGGTTTTGGTTGAACATTTGACGTTTGGATTTGCATCCGTCTACCTCTGAGGTACAAAGTATTCTCTTTGTTATTAAACCTTGCTAATTTTAAAAAAATAATTGGTATTTTTTCATACAAAACCAATAATATTTTTAAAAAAAATATGTATATATATTATTTCATCATAATTCTCTTACCGCGTCTAATGGTACATAGGATGTTGCATTTGTACACCAATCGCAGTGAATCTCGATTTAAAAAAAATACATGAAGGTAAGATGATCAGTCTTACGCTTCACTTGTCAGTCCTGGGACTTTGAAATGTTTTAGTGTAAAACGTCTTTTTAATGAAATATTTCATGTCAACTATGTCGGGAATCGAACGCAAGACCTTTTGCATGGTAGGCAAATGCGCATATTTACTGCACCGTGGGGCTGACTATATATTATTTACTTAATTCAAAAATAATTTAGTTTGACTTTTTTTAAATAATTGAAAAATAAATTAAATTATTTCAAGGATGATGAGGGTGCTAGAATTTCAAACATTCATTCGTTTTGTAGCTGCAAGACATGAAAAAATCTAGCTTCTATCTCGCACTCGCGCACACTCCGCTCAAGTGAACAAAAGAGCCAAACGAACTAGAGACCCGAAAGAAACAAATGATACGAAGATGCAAAAGATGCAGAGATATAATGAACTAAATGAGCCAAATGAACAAAAGACACATTTGTTCAATTGAACTACTTAAAAAATTTGGTTGCTTAAACTTTGGTTTTTACGTTTTTGGTTAAAGACACAGATCAAGTGACACGTATCTTTTCGGTGACAGGGTCTTACCCACCTCTAGATTGCAAAGGGCTTTGCATTGGTACACCAATCGCAGCGTATCTTGATCATTTTTTGTTACATGAACGTAAGATGGTTAGTCTTACGCTTCAGGTACCAGTCCAGGGACTATGAAATATTCTAGGCTAAAAACACCCTTTTCAATAAACATTTCATATCAACCACGTCGGGAATCGAACCCGAGACCTCTTGCATGGTAGGCAAACGCGCTGACCATTACACCACAAGGCCGACACGTTTTTTTATTAAACCATTGAATTTTATAATAATGATGCCAGTCTGCAAGATGTCACGAAATCAATGAAACTGGTAACGGGTTTTTCCAAATTTGTGGATTAAAGTATTACTCTTTTTTTATTTCAATAATAACCTAAAATGAACTTTCATCAAGAACATTCACTTACAAACTTGAAATCATCATATTGATTGAATTTTTTGCATAATTCCACCCAATCATATTAAGAACTTATCAAAATTACTAAAAAAAATTCTTCGAAATGATTTAAATAAAAAACACCATTTTTGTCTTCGTTTATCTCTGTGCAAACAACATTTAATTAATTGCTCTGTAGTTAAATAATATTTTTTTTTTTAAATCTTATGATTTACCCAAATATTTTATTTTGAGGGCCGTTTTCTACGAATTGTGAATAACTCAGTATTAGAAAATGAGAATCAAGTTGGGGTAAAGTGGAATTCGAACCACGGACCTTTGAGCCTTGAGTCCGAGACACTAGGCACGTGACCAGAAACCGTTTAATATGTCATATTTTTTTATTTTTTATTTTTAAATCATATAACACAAAGTATTTTACAAGTATAATACGTTGAATAACATTTCCAGGAGTTACAACAACTCAATTCGGGGCATAAATAATATAAACATTTAGAAAATAACACATATTAAGAACAACAAAGCAAGTTTAGCATCTTTATAACTAAATATGGCACAACAAAATATACGTCAAAAACCTTTTCTTACAAGTAAAATAAATATATATATAAAAAAACGCTTTTAAGGACAAAAAAAGTAGTGAATCTACTAAGGGAGATAAGGTCATTAACATCATATGTCACGCAGATGATGCTGCCATAGTGATGATGAGAACATATCCATCTCAGTTAGTAGTAAACATCTGGATGCCTAAGATATGTTCGTTGCTGTTTGGTGGCTTTTTTCCAGCCGTAACTACAAAAATCCGGATTTCGTGTTTTTTACTTAACATCCATTCCCCTCCCAGTTCTCCGCAGTACCTCCCTACGAACGGGTGACGTGACATTAAATCATTGCTGTTCAATGCATCGCTATATTATACAGTTTATTCTGGTGACAGTATTTTATGAAAAACGTATGAATTTCGCAGAAAAAATAAAATATTGTGAAATAATTATTTTAAAAACTACCATAAACATTGAAAAAAACTGTTTTTTACTCTGTATTTATCGCATTTTAGATGGGGTTATTTTGGTACCCTCCCTGAAATTACCTTTTTTTTTAAACTTATGCGTATAAGCTTGGAAAGGTGAATATTTGTATACAAACACTTACCGTCTTTTCTATGTATAAATACTCTGGAACGCGTTGTAAGTACGTAATTTATGTACTAATCACGTTCTAGCAACGCTTTTTCTACCCCCGCGAGGGTGTTCAGAATCGGATTGCAAAACGCCTATTACACTAACATTTAAATCCCACTTTACACTTTCACCATAGCTATCATCACCATCATTCTCACTCCAGCGGTGCATAAAACACTACATTGGCAAACCAAAAGCAGCAGTTAAGGTGATCATAATCCCTCTTTCAGTCCAGGAACAATGAAACGTTGTAGTTTAAACAACTTCTGAAATCAATTTCACGTCCATTCTGCCAAGAATCGAACCTAGGGTGTTAAGAATGGTAGACGAATACTTGACCCACGACATAACTAGGTGGACGTATCTCCACTCGATTTTCTTGTACTGCATTTTTACCTAAGAGCTCTGGTTCCATTTTAATTCAGAAAAGTGTTTTATGTAAAAATCAAATGCCGCCTTTAAAGCGCCTGCATCACACCTATTTTTGTCTATGGATGCGATCGCATCATCTTACTAAGGAGAAAAACAATAAAATACTGAGTTTTTTTAGAATAGGTGTCTCAGAAGAATCTTAGGTATGCGGTGGTTTGAGTTTGTTAGGTATAGAGAAAAAGAGAACGAACGCAACAAACACTGACAACTTTCAAGCCGAGGTGATACAGTTGGCTGAGCCATAATATAATGCGGACGCCTCCTGAGAGCTTTACTCACGCTTGCTGCTTCACAAGGCACCAGGTTCTCGACGTGCGGACTGTTCCCGTCGGCAGTTCATGTCAAAACTGCTGGACGCGAACCTGCCTTGGGATAATGCACAGGAACTGGCAACTGATAGAGATGCCTGGAGGTTCTTTGTGAATACCATACGCATGACTTTGGAGCGGAATGATGAAATGCTAGTGATTATAGTAGTTGTACAAAAATATACAATCAACATGCTAACAGAACTCGTGATATTGGAATCTTACACGTACGTGAACTATCCGTTTTATATTTTTGTGCAATTACTGTAGTAAAGATGTTTAGTTAAGTTATTTAATTTTACAAATATGCAATTCAAATGCAGTTTTTAATCATTTTTTATGTAAAAAACTTTAATAATTTTCCAGAAATTTTAAAATCAAAAGCAATTACAAAATCATTTCAATCTAAATTTAAAAAAAACATAAGAGACCCACCCTATCCTAAACCCCATACAGTAAAAATTGTGTATCTTTTAGAATGCAATATCAAATTTGAAGGATTTATTTTTACATAATTTAAATGAAATGTTAATAAAATATACTTTATTTATATATATATATATAAAATGAACAAACTCTCCCTTAAAACACGAGTTTTCACCCTATTCAAGAGGAAGAAAAGATATAATTCTTTATTTATTTTGTGAACAATTTTTTTCAATAAATAAATAAAAACATTGGAATTTTTATGTTATAATCATTAGTGTCTTGACGAAGAGCCTGACACGTCTCGAAACCAGTAGACATAGAAAAGTCGATAAGTGGTTAAATACAATTATTTACTAACATTCAAGAAATTATTAGTTAAATTTGTTATTATTGATTTCTTAAGGGGTAAATGTTGTTTATAACAAATAAATTAGACAGGCGCCGTGACGCAGTTACATAGTTAGACGACCAACTGTGAAACTGGCATGGCGTCCTGAGTTCGATTCCCACCAGTTGAAAAAAAAAAAAAAAATTTAATTAGCCTGGGCGTTCTGGTTTTTTTTAAAAATAATATCATTTTTTTACCTCTTTCCATAATATCATTTTTCCAACGTGCTGGCAAACGTCTTATTTTTTATTACAAACGATTTTTTTTTTTTTAATTTGACGTTTAACTAAATATAAATGCAATTACCAATCAACCATGTCGAAATATTTCATTCGTATTATTTCTTTAAATTAATTCTTTTTAATTCCAATTTATTTAGCATCTTTGTAATGTGGAGGTTTTGAAAAAAATTTACATCTACAATGTGCATTTTTATAAACATTTTTATACATTATTTTTAATAAATAATACATCGCATTATTTTTTTACGGAACAAAAATATGTTTCTTATCATAATAAACACAGTACTTACTTGAACTAATATTATTGTTTTTAAGTACTATTTATGAGAACAATTACTCGACACACCGTAAGGTATATAATAAATTTTTAAAATACCAAACACCAAAACTTGAAATGAACGATTTCGACATTCAAAAACACACAAAGTTTCGAAAGAAAATACAAAGCTTTTGCAAATATACACAGACGTCAAACCGCGAATCGTCTCATTCAATGTAATAATTTCTTAACGACACGTTTGAACACCAGAAAAGTAAAAACATCGATAGCGGACAACACCAAAACACTATATTTTAAATTCCTATTGGCTCGGCATTCGCGACATTTTGATTGAAATAATATTTCATCCTGTTTCGTTTCATTTCGTGTGCCCCCGTGAGCATTTCAGGAGCGACGATCCCTCCCCTCGCTGACGTCTTGCCCCTCCCGAAGCCGGGAGCGCACTAGCAAATGATTCCCGAACTGAATTTCGAGAGGAACAAACCGGATATTTCGTCTTCGTCTCTCTCGCGCGAAGTGGTCGGGAAAGCTGGCGCGTTCTCGCTCGATTTTCCCGATCGCGATCGGAGCGCATCGGGAATTTTCGATGGTTTTTTTCGTCGGACCATTTGGTAGCGAAATTATATACATTTTTGTCCGTAATTAACGAGTCTTGCGTACTAATATATTCTTGTCCTTAACTTACTTCCGCTAACAAAACACCCCCTCCCTAATGAGAACAGGACAACAAATTGATAGGCATTTCTGAAGTTTTATCATTTACGAATGAATACGCTTAAAAACAATGTTATACTAAAATGACACCAAGCTAAACTACGACATTTTCTTAACAAAACAAACCATCACGCCGTTTCTCCGTAAGAGAAGGCAGAGAGGATAGAACGTCATATCACTCTGTCTTTGCATACAAATCTCGCTTCCTCTACATTCATACATATTCTCATGCACGCGCGTCGATTATTCCGACTTTTCATGTCCATGTCCATCTTCAAGTTTTTGTTAGGTTAGGTCATGCCATGTCTTTTTCGCTCTTCCTCTATTTCTGTATCTTTTTTGGCCGTTCTTTCGCTGTCCATTCACTCTACATGAACGGAGACCTCCTTTCTCAGCCTTACATTATGTACGGATATCGAGGTTTGTGCATCTATCGCAGGTACATAGTTTTCCAGACATTGGCCTGAGAGATCGCATTTTGACAGTATTCCTCCTACTTTCACCCCCGTTTTTTCAAGTCTATACTTTGCTCCCATTCATCAGGGTTGGCACTAGGACTCCGTTGTGAACTGCTAATTAAACCTCTTTCAACGAAGATTTATTTGCTAAGGTTGTATTGCACCGTTCACTTTGTTTCCGGCACTCTCCCTCCTTTCAATATATTTCACAGTCATTCCATCCCTATTAAACATACTTCCCCGTTACACAAATTCCTACCCGTTTCAATAATACCCTATTCGCAGTGATTTCACATTTAGTCATATTGTGGCGAGCAACACCAAAAGTCGTGAGGTTGGCAGGTCCGAAATCCGCCTTTGCCCGCAACGCGTAGTCTACTGCAAAGTCAGCCCGGACGAGATACTAAACGCCGTGCATCGGAAGAATTCACTACATTTCATCTTGGCATTTCGTGTCACCTGCCCACAGCTCTCCGCCAGTGCTTGCTATTGTTAATTCCATATGTACAAGATAATAGGATGTAAGTCATGTGTAACTACTTAATGAATAACTTCAATTAAATTTCGTCTTTCTCATTTAACCTCAAATGAACTCCGCGCACCCGTCCTATAATACTTTTATTCCTTACAAAAACCATCATCTTCGATGTCTTTGGGTCAGTTATTAGAAAAACCACTTTGCATCATTCGAACAAAAGCAATATTACTTATGATTTAAGCATAGAATTAAGAATAGTCCAGAAGGATAGTAGAATCATATTTGAATACATCGGACTGTGTCCATCGATTCCCCCACTATCCCCTTCTTTCGTGACGCGCATTCGTGAGGTCGCAGCGTAATGTTGCTTGGTGAGAAAAAAAATCATAACACAAATGTAAGTTAAAAAAAAAGCAATTTGTTAATTTTTTCTAAAATTGTTTTATGAACGCAAAAATTTAAATCAAATTTTATTATATAAAACGAATATTATTATATCATGTCCAATAATATTTGATGTTTTGAAGATAATGTCGGTCAAATGTCTACCACAGAGTTGTTTAATCCGAGATCCAATTTTCATTAATTCTCTCATTAGATGAGCAAAGTAGGGTAGAAAAATTTACTACCCTGGCATCACTAACAAAATTTCCATTTTGTTTCTTAGATAATCTGATAGAAAAAGAATTCAATTTTTAAGTAATGCATTTGCTATACACATATTTATTTGCTAATTACACATGAAATGTGATTGTGTCGTGTTTCTTTAAGATCCTAGTAGTATTTCTACTTTTTAAAAGAACACAACACAGCATAGTTGAATTCAAATCAGGAGTTGCGTACTGAGCGATGTCTACAAAGAAACTAATATGGCAAAACGTAAACCTCATTTATAAGTAGTTGAGTCGCCTTCTGTTTGATGTGCGTATGCGGTTTCTGGACTATTCTTAACACTATGAATTGAACTATTCATTCTTTACGGAAAGGCTAAATAAACAGTGGCTGAAAATTTCTTTATTTATAAAATATTATTTTCTATCTATTTTTGATGCTTTTGATTCCAGGAAAAAGTAACGTATGAGCTTCGAGTTCAGACAAATCCTCGCGGGTCATGGCGGGTTTATGAGCTACCTAAACCGTTTTAAACTTTCTGAGATCAACTGCTGTCCATGTGATGATGAAACCCCTCAAGATGCTTTCCACGAGTTTATGCATCGCTTCCTTTTTACCCCAGAAGCCTTGGTAAGGACCTAATTGGCCTGCCGCACACTCGACGAGTGGTATGGAAAGTAGCAAAGAAAGGAGGCAGAGACATAGTGTGGCAACATTACTCGTCTTGCCGCATGTCATGCTCCTCATCGTGCCCACCGCTCCCTATTTTGTCGGTTTTTTGAGCGCGAGTCAAAGGACCGGCAATATGAGCGCGAATGGCTGGCCACATAATCGCGCGGTCGCAGTACGCATCGAGCGCTCACACAAGACACAAGCGTCATATTAGAATGATGTATATTTATTGATATGACATTGAGACATATATATATGTTTATATATACCAGTTGGGGCCTTTCTTGTTAAACCAAAATTAAAAAAATTCAATCTTTACAAAACTCGGCTCTTAGATTAATCAACAGATCAGCTAGAATTGATAAAGAAGAGATACCCGAACTTTTAAAAAAGCAAGGGTGCCTGTCCGTAAATGCTATTCTATGGCTCAAATTTGTTTCTATATATCGATTTGAAAGTAACTACCAGAAAAAGTTTATACATACGCACAATACAAGGCTAGCACAACGTGAAAGCTTATCAGTACCGAGGTATGTTAACAAGTATGGTTCCTAAGCAGATCTTTAAAGAAAATGTTGACAAAACTTTTGAAGAAAAAATAATTAAATGGCTCATATTACGAGTATGTAACAAGGCTTTATATGAATTATCAATTTATGTTACAATCATCTATTTTATTTTTCGTAAATAAATTTTGTGTAAAAATATGTATGCTTTTAGTTATTAATAATGTTTATATCACTTTTTAAAATTATATAATTTCTCTAACGTTTTTACTGAAAGGAAAAATAAAAAATAAAAAACCTGCTGACAAGCCGGTTTCGTGGTTAGGTGGGTTTCATTATGTTTCCTTTTATATTTTTCCGTTCATGTTTACCTTCTTAAATAAAAAAATACAAAAAATGTATACATATATGTAAAATTAGCCATACTAAAAATGCATAGCGTGCACGCTGCAACAGTTTAATCGTCCATTGTATATAAAGACAAATGACAAGTGCGGAGCGTCGCTATTCACTGCGCGAGTAGAGCAGTGTGTGGGCGGAGAGGGCGAGGAGCATCGTGATGAGCAGCGCAAGGAGCATAGGGTGGCGAGGCTATAAGCCACATCCATTCCGTAATAAGTCACAATGACTTATCACAAGGTAGTATCTTTCAAGGTTGGAATAGTACAGGTAATAATGACAATAAATGATAACAGGATACAAAATGCCGTGATCTCTCCAAGTGAAACGAAAGGCCTATTGATGTCTATCAACAGTCCTTGAAACTTCTCTTGAATGAGTTTTCTGTGGTTTTCTCTTCATTAAGCAAATGCGGAAAAGTTACTTTGATGGTCCACAAATGAAATTTTCTCCCTTTTCCAACACTTTTTAGTGTTAGGAAATAAAATCCGATAGTGTAAAATAAACCTTGTATATTGCAAGGTCGATAATACTGCAACTCCCGTTTGAAAATATTAAAAAAACCCCTGTCAATCTGATAGCCAAATCTCGTCTAGTCTGCCTTAGCACGGGTCTTCTCCTACTAGGCAATACTTTATAATATATATTTAAAAAAATAAAAATAATAATAATTTATTTTTTTTAAATATCCGGATATAAAAAATAAAGTAGATGTTTTAAAAAAAAGGCGCAAGCGGCCGACGCATTTCTTTGTCAAAGCGATGAAAAAGTTCGGTGGTTTTTAAATTATTTTTTTTGTTAATCGACTATAAACTAAGCCAAAATTAAATAATATTTATGTGTTTATCGTATGATCAGCGCTATTATTTTAAAAAACTCATGTATTTTTAAAATTACTTTGCGTATGACGTCTCAAGGTGTCTTCCCCTTCTTCTCAATAAGTTCTGCTGATTCGTCAGTTGATTTGCTGTAAACTGGAAATCTATTACAACACTCTTATCATTGGTGGATTCGGAAGAAAAGGTGACGTCATGCAAAGTAGTTTGTTTTTATAAAAATCATTTTAAAGAAACTTTGCCATACAATTTAATGCTCCAATTACCGCGCATTATAACATTTCTCATATCTGATTTCCCGTAAGGCTGAACTTCCTTATTAATTTTGCTAGATAGTTTGAGTAAGGTTTTATACGATAACGTCCGGCGTTCATTAATCCGGATAGTTGCAGTTTTACTAAATTTATAATGATTATTAATAAAATGTTATTTTTGTAAGTAAATAAGTGTATTAAAAAAGTCGTAAAAATAAATAATATATTAATTGGTATGAGCATTAAAATGACACAATATTCCTTGTAAACCGCACCTCAGATTTAACAAATATTGCGTTGCCCTCTAATATTTAGAAAAAAGAAACAAAAATCTTATCTAGACAGGCATGCAAATTCGTGTGAGAAAGAAAAATAAATATATTTTTAATATTTGTGTCTAAATTGTTACCATAGCTATGACACTGACTGTCAGTGTTATTATTTATGTAAGTAGTATAAAATTGTGGAATAGGTGTTTTAAAACATAACTCACTGTCTACTTGTGTAATAAATTGGATTATATTTATAAATGAAACGATGTTAACATATACGTTTTTTAAAATTGCAGGGTAAATAATTCATTTTTTCATCACATATGGTGTCACATCACTACGAATGTCCGTTACAAAATTAAGGCAAGGAAGGCAATTACCCACCAATTGAAATTTCGTCATTAACGAACTTATTACGTATACATTTGTTTATAATTTTAATACAACAGTAATGATTGTTTTATTTTTTATTAATTTTGTTTTATGAAGTTACGTTGGGTTACGTTTTATAATTTTTTAAATAAGTTTTTTTCCTTTCAATAAGTTAAGTATAAAAAACATTTTTTTTGTGGTTTTGCTGTTTCTAGAGGGCCAACACGTTTAAATCAGCCAACACGTTAAACGGTGGCCTATCTTAATTTATTTAACGAACAGCCTAGGCATCCAATTCTAGGTCAGAGGAGTCACGAGTACCTTTCTCCCAAAAATTTACAACACTACCTCTGGATTTAAAATTTAATACAAATAAACGGAAATTCAATTAATTTATTAAGAAATGGCTTCTGGATGTGGGTCCCGAAAACTGCCTTGAGATGGCCACCCCACCAAAACAGTAGTCTATTTGAACTCGGAATTATTTTTGCATGTCTGCTATTTATGTTTTCTGTTTTTATCAATACAGTGTTATGTATTATATTATATTTATTTATTATGTACTAGAACATTTTATAAAAATAATGTTAATGAATGCCTTGACACTGGTGCTTAGTGAGGTGTTCATATAGAAAAGAAAAAATATAATGTTTTTTTTAATAAAAAAAAATAAAACAATAATAATGTCGGCATTTAATGAACAGTCGAGCCTTCCAATTGAGTAACCGTTTTAACTATTAAGTGAAAAAATCTGCGTTTAAAGAAACAGTAAAATAATAAAATAAAAAACCTATTACTTTATTGATAGCTAAAATTAAAAATAGTGTTTTTTTTTATTGCTGTTTTTTCTCTAGAAATTTTATAATGAGGAAGTTCAGTGTCTTTTTTTATTTTTGTATTTGTTAATGGAATATTAAACTAAGCCAAATTTTTTCAATTTTTCTTTAATGTATCGTATTATCAGCGCTATGATTTTTTAAAGATTTGTATTTCTGAAATAACTCCGCGTGTAACGTCGTGTGTAAGGTTGTTCTATGACAGTTCTTCCGATTGGTTCGTTTACGGTGACCAAACCGGATATCCTTCAAAGCTCTCATATCATTGGACGGTTCATATGAACCAGTGACGTCATTCAAAGAATTGCGTTTAAAAAAAAAAACTTACATTTTTAAGAAATTCTACCATACAATTTAATGCACTCATTTTTCCCGCGCGCAAGAAAACAGTTTTTGTATCCAATTTCAAAAAATGCGATGGCACGTTTCTAAATTCAATTAAATCTAAATTAAAAAACTGAAAATTCACCGTAAAATACATTTTATGCCAATGATTTCAATATAAGATGGCGGTACGATCGGCGCCGGCGCGGCGGTCGTTCGAGGTCACTAACTTAGAAGCATCAAGTCTACACCCCTAAAATATTTACAACTCCACGACCTTTGCAAACAATGGTATCTTATGACTGGACGATGACGACGTCTTTGAATGATGCATTTCCGTTGACAAAGAAGGCAAGTTCAAAAATAAATTAATATAATGGTAAAATGTAACAAAATCACTTACTGGCCGTGTATCCGAAGGCATCTTCATCCTCTGGATCTGCTTCTTTCTCCTCTTTTGTCCTTTTAAGATTTCCAGCACTTGCTCTGTCGATCTGCAAGAAAAAGAAAAAAAAATCTGTATTCAAAATTAAATTTGGCGAATTAAATTTTAATAAGATATTAAACGCGTTTTTCTTTGATTTCGCAATACCCAAAAATGCGCCTTCATCATTGAAGCACTTTCTCTGTTCAAAATGAGTTTGATGTTAATATTGACTGAGTTTGGAAAAGGGACACATAACCTATTTAAGAAAACAATTTTTAAAATACAGCCATCAAAGGACTTTATATTTTTGCCGATTAAGGTGTTTAATCAGTGACCATCGAAAGCTACAACTTTTAAAATATATTGTTTCAAGCAATCCGTTCTTGAAATTAGCAAAACTGCTCAAAATTCAATGCAAAAAGAAAAAAGCTTAACCATGAAATTATTTCATACTTTTTGAGTATCAAAATGATTTAATATGAGTTTTTATCAAAATCGGTACAAAAACTAATATCTAAACTTACTTCTACTCCTTTAGCAGTGTAAGTTCTTCCCTCTAGTTCTCTTCTATCTTCATCGTCATCTTCGTCGCTGTCGTCGTCATCAGAATACACAGTCTTTTTTTTCTCTGGTAGTGGCGGAGGAAGTTCAGCAGCAGGCTTGGGAGACACCGATGGACTCGGAGGACCGACGGAAGACTTAGATGGGCTTGGGGATATACCAGCTTTAGCCGGGCTGAGGGCTGGAAGGTGGGCAGACTTGCTTGGATTTGGTGATGATAAATTAGGAGTTACCGATCTGCTGGATGGTTTTTCATACAGTGGAGGAGTGTCGGGCCCTGTGACCTGAAAACAAGTATAAAACTTTGTTTTAATTTGAATCTAATGTTGCATTGGGACACAAATTGCAGAATATTTAAATAATTTGTATGAGTTACCCGAAAATCAATTCTTACTACCATTTAAAGAAGAATGCAGGAATTAAATCATTCATTTGCTGTATGTAAACAATTAATTATAAAAATATTTAATTGAGAATTAAAAAACTGCTGGTACAATCGGATGTAAAATCGCTGAGAAACACGGAATTAGTACACGATCTCAAAATTTTAGAAAGAATTTAAATGAACACTGAACAATTTATAAGTGTAAGCATCCTTAGTTACAATATGCTATTCATACAAACATTTACGTTGTTACTCTCTCCAGTACTCTATTTATTCATTGTCTAAAAAAACACTACAACCCTCGACATCGTTCTCTTCTGTAAAGCTCCAACTGTATAGAATCACTCAAGCTTTCCATAAGCATCAAATCCTTTAAATGTATAATACGCAGTCAAGATGATCAGTCTTAATATTCAGGTACTAGACCAGGGACTGTAGAGTTTAAAGTAAAAATAAACCATATTAAAAATGCTAAATAACATAGGTGAAATACAGCGTAAACATTTAAACTCGAGTTGCTCTTTTTAATTATCATTTTAAGATATTGTGAAATGAACATAATGAAAATAAGTGTTTTAGCCACAACACCACGAAGACGCTCGAAAGAGGTACACTACGATTGTACCCTAATTTTATTTCTCTTTTCATTAAAATACTTTTGTATTTGATAAATATCTTTCAACAGAGATGAAAAACTTCTCTGAGAAGAAAATATTGATATACAAAATCTATTTTCGAATATTTTTTTGATGTTTGGTTTAATTAATATTGAATGTACATTAATATGTATTATAAACCAACCTACATGTATGAACATTGTTATATTTAATTATTTACAAATATGTGCTGTACTTGATTTTGGTTTGAAACCTAACCCCTTCCAATTATTTTCTGAAACATGGTATTATTTGTTCTACATAAAACCCTTAATAATTATTTTGATTGCTTCGCCCGCATAAGCTTTAATGAATGTTTTCATGAATAAATCTGTATTTAAATTCAAATTAGCTATTACTAAAGGCAAGATAAATACTTTTCCGTTATATTTGATAGGTCATGTTTATTCCATATGTTACTATAATGACCAAGAGTGGTTCTACGTACAATATTTTGAGTGTCTCCAAATCATTGCAGACAAATACTAAATGAAATTTTTACAATAAGTCGATACATGTTCAAACTAGCATACCGTATGCGAGTAAAAGTAATGAATATCTAGTGTTCATAGTCCATGATCGATAACACACGCGTGTTTAATAATTTCACCTGAAATATAGAATTATGACTCCAAGAAGCAAGTCAGCATTTTTTTTAAAATTCAAATTATTACATTTTAGGAAACACGAGATCAACGTCCTGCAGTACATTAACATCGTCTCTATCATAGAAATATGAAGAACAAAGGAACGTGGCCTATAAAGAGACCACAGGGCGCAGTCAACGCCCAGTTTAGTCCAGTAAAAGTCAGTCAGTCAGCATCAGTCACTCAGTTCTAGCATGTAGTTTAAGTGCAGTCTCTTCAACTCCTCATCGCCGTAGCACTTGCGCAACACAATTGACTGTTTATCAACCATGCTATAAATATCAGCAATCTCGTGTCTTCTGTTAATCTCTAACTAGGCTAGAAACTCTAACCCTTTACCATCAAATTCTATAAATATAATAATTGAGATGACATACCTGTTTATTAAATTATTAATAAAGGCCCCAAAACCAATGCCTGTGGGACATCTTAGATGATATTTTCTGTAATTACGGAGATTTCACTTTATTTCCATATATATATATTCAACATTAAAAAAATGAGTTACCTCAAAATCAGGTGTTTTGGGCGGCTCCGGAGCTTTGCCTTTCTTGACACTTGCAGTAGGAGAAATGGCTTGGCCTCTCGCACTAGTCCGGGAACTCGCCATTACTGGGGGACTACGAGGGGTCCTAGTTGCTGGACTTGCGGTACCCCGAATGGACGGACTGGGAGCAGTCTTGGGCGGAGGACTTCCGCTCACGGTGTCTGTGGAACTGTTTACCTGCTTCTGGCTGTCCACGTCACTTGAATCCGTATGCTGAGGGAAAAAAATCACATGTTATTCATGAATAAACAAACAAAAGAACGATCACGCTTTTTTCCCGCAAGGGTGATTTTATGCAATAGAAAACTGTGGTG